>NC_142616.1:56975833-57278863 GCF_059453375.1 Lepisosteus platostomus
CTGTTATCATTAAACCAACAGTAAGAATTAATCATTGTTCACCCGGTTTACAACAGAGCATTGTTTCCCCTGTATAATTCTTGTGCACGAACTTGCTTTGTGGCATCTCAGTCCTTGGATAGAAAACCAGATTTCATTGAATTTAAACGTGTGGAAAGAGCTGCTGCCTAATGAATTTATTGCATCAGTTTAAAATGTCTCCATTTGTAAAAGTTAGAAGAGACATTACTTTCCTTCTCACTTCTGACTTCTTTAGTGTTACCAAACATTTACCACTGTTACCAAACATGTGCTTAGTATTTTACATTTTTTATTTATCTTATCCCAGCATCATTTCTATCACAATAAATGATTCAGAATCACTGTTATATAAGCCATGTTCTATATTATCCTGCTTCTCATGGAGCCTAATGATTTACATGTGGTGACATATTAAAGTAGGTCACTAAAGCCCTCAGTACAGAGATGACTTGTCATACAGTACACATATCTGGGCTTAGTTACATTATAAAAATATAAGATTTAATTTCGTTGTGATTAAAGTTATACTTTTTCCATATTATAAAGTTTTATGTTTTGGAAAATTATGGGCATTTTGCAGTAAGCCTGATTAAGCAAGTGATAATTAAAGACTATAGATAGAGTTCTAACTCATCTTCATATACAAGTTGCATAAACTCAAAGGTGTGCAAAGTACTTCTGCTTACCCAAACTATAGTAATTACTTTATTGGAATTTTACAAACAGAAAATACACTATTAAATAATTAGCCTATGTCTAGTATCATAAATGCCTACAGTATATCTTTAATGTGTTCACGTCTGTAGTGACAAATATAGTAATTGCGAAATATAAAGTGCGGAAATTGATTTGTAATTCTCAATGATGAACATAATTGTAAATGTTCTAGGCAAACACATGACTGACATAAAATAGCCAGGCTCATGCCCAAGCATGTTTGTTTACAGTTTATAGCTGCGATTGAATCAGAATCAGCACTCAGAATGAATGACTTTTGATGAATGAATGCTTTTTGTTTGTGTTACTCATTTTCTTTTGGGGATACTGAAAGGAGAGTCAGATATAAAAGATCCAACTCATGCCTTTAACTGTATGAACACAAAGGCTGTGCTCTTTTTCTCAGGCCAGCCATCTTTTAGTTAAACTATGGGTAGATCTCCTGATGCCGTGTCAAGGCCAGGCCTGCTCCCACAGTGGCCCAGAAGTTAGAGTGGTAAACAGTCTCTTGAGCACTGCACTGGGCCACTTGGCGAACAATGAGCCTCTGTTGGCACAGAAACAACCTGTCCTATAGAAACAATAGCTGGCATCGGCACTGCATGGTACCAGGGGCTGGAAGGTGTATAAGCTCTGTACTGTATTGGTCTCATTTGGCCTGTAGACAACTGGAAATGTTCAGTTGGAGTTATTAATATCTAACCGTTATTAGCTTATGACTGTCCTATGCCTTCCACACTGAGTGAACCACATAAAGACAGCAGCAGTGTCATGCTATGACTAATGCAATTCTGTGAAGAGCAATGAAACATGAAAATTTGAAAAGATCCATGAAATTGCTAATACGAATCTTTAAAGTAGCTTGAAGGATCCTGGTAAAAATTATTCTTAATAAGTGGGAAAGGGCAGAAGGGTGATGTGCCTTGCTGTGTGACTTTCAAAGAGTGTGGTACAGGACTGAGACTATCATTCTCGTTAAACCAGACTACCAGAGTGCCGGGCACTTGTGAGTGAAAAGTCAACACTGCACACCCTCTAGCTAGTTCTTGGAAATTTGACTTCTCCAAGACGAAACCGCTGATGTAACTAAAGTACACATCTTTTTTGCTGTGTGGTGTCCTTTCAGATTTCTGTCAAACATCCTGAGAAGTTATTGTGTTGCACAGCTCATATCATAAGTACAGTAACAGTCTTGGAACTACTCGTATCCCATTCCGAGTGTTGTGCTCAGTCTAGTCAGTAATCTGTGTCTCTGACTAGCTCATACAGTATGTTGTGCAACACAACATTTAAACTTGTTGTTTAAGTGCTTACTGGCTCTATTGTATAGTATGCTCACATAGGACAAAAACATGTACCAAGCTTTAATTAAAATATTTTACTGTATTATTACTTGGGAATGAACATCTGCACTATACATAAAATTTGGTCTCAGTGCTTGCAGCTTTTTTAATCACTAAATAAAATAAAATGTGAATTACATGTCTTTATTCCTTTGTAAAAAAAAGTCTTATTTTATAATAGCATCCAGTATATACTGTATAACTAATGTGAACAGAACGAGCTACGTGCTGTTCCAAACCATCCTGTTTTCAAAAGGGATTGGAGTGTCTTTTCAGTGTTGTGCTTTAACCCTTTTGGTTTGCTATAAACATCTCCAAAAATCCAAAACATTGCTGCAAAGTCCAAAAACATTTTCCCTTTCCTGAAACTGCTCATCAGTTTGCAAATAACTGGCACGTACATTGAGCACAATCATAGTGCACACTGAGCACAAACAAATAACCTGAAGACCATGAGCTCAGACTTCAGATAGATCCCACTTCTGCTAAGCCCTTGATCAAGATACTTTCTGGAAAATTGCTTTTTTTCTCAGATACATGCAAGAAATTAAAATATTTGACATTTTGTTTTTGCAGTTTTGTTGATTTTTTCTTTTAGCATTCATGTTTGTTATTCATAGTTTTAAATTCACAGTTATTTATGTATACAAAAGAGTGCATGAGATATCTTGAGGAGAATGCGCTATACTGATATAAACTGTATGGCATTGCAGATAAGTGCCAAGAAAGGTAGACTCCATATTCACAGAAAAAACCTTAATGCGTTTCCATTGATGTTGGGAGAGCTGGGGCCTGGTTTTTGGCTTACCTTTTTATTCAGTCTGGCCAGTAATTGTGCCCATGCCCAACCAGCTGAAATTACATCCTTTTGTCCCCTTCATCTTTCTGTGTGGACTACAGATCCGCTTGGTGAGCCGTTTCATTTTGTGGGAATTTGGGGACCCAGCACATATTTATCACTGTAAACCCCAACCCCTAGTTTGCCTTATAAATACCAGATGGATGTGTTGACCCCAGTGTGAAAGGATCAATCTGATTACATCGCAGGCTAGGAGTTTCACACAAAAACTCACTGCCTTCACATCGTCTGCCCACAAAAATACCAGGAAGTGGTAGAGCACCACCAGTGCTTTCTGTGGCCCGGCATTGGTGAGGAACATTGAGACATGTGCTTTCTCAGCTGTCTAAAACAGGGGGCTACCCCCCTGTCTGTATGTCTGTTCCCTGTTCTGGCCACAATAGTGTTTGTGGTGACACTATGAGGAGAGGGTGGAAAAACAGTGTTTAACCAGTGATAAAGCATGTGATCTGTCACATCCATAAACTTCTCTTTATACCCATCTCACTCTTCACTTTAGCACCACCACACCCCACACAGTACATTTGTGTTATTAATACTTTGTGGTTTATATCTGACTCTAAAAAAAACTCTACTGCTGGCTTGCTAACCTTGCAGATCTGCCAGCTGCGTTTCCACATTTTTAAAAAATAATAGTTGAATCTAGTTTAGTTTCTTTTTCATCTGAGTTTATTGAGTTTAATATTGTTATTAGGTTTCTCCTGAGAACCTTGCAGAAAAGCTGGATTATTAAGAACATTATTATGTTTTTTTATTAAGACATTTCCTAGTTGGAGTTGTGAATTTCTCAAGAACATTTTTTTCCGGTTTGCTGAGCCCCCTGGTGTTTGACTATTTAAATAGCCTCAACTTAGTTTTATGAAATTATTAAAAAGCTGGAAATGCACAGCAAGAGTGGGAACTATAATGTTTAATATCACTCTTTGTTTAAAGGCCTTTGGGATTTAAGGATTTAAGGTGTGGATTAAGTGCAGTTGGGCATTTTGCCCAGTTCTTCATTTGCCAAACTACAGTCGCACAGTATGAGTCCTTGATTTGCAGGGTTACACTGCATTGTAGCAGTACGTGAACTGATTATTCAATATGAAGTTCTAACCAATGTACTGCCTTAGTATTTAAAACTTTAACCATGTTTTCTGGGTAGGACAAGTAAAATCTACTGCCACTGGAAAAATCAGAAATAGAAAAGTAAGTTTA
Source organism: Lepisosteus platostomus (assembly GCF_059453375.1). NCBI lineage: Eukaryota > Metazoa > Chordata > Actinopteri > Semionotiformes > Lepisosteidae > Lepisosteus > Lepisosteus platostomus. The sequence continues at coordinate 56,979,971 of NC_142616.1, forward strand.
CTTTGTAAACATTTCCAGAACCACAGTTAAGAGACAACAGTATTCATTTTTCCATAACAGTTCACTGAACTCTGAATGAGATGTTAGGGAGAAGAGTGTTTTAGCACTGCATGCTCCATTAAGTCCCTCATTGTGGGACAACTAGGCTTAATATCCCTGTGATAAGACAGGCTTGTGTGCAGCCAGAATTTTGAAGCTCTGGTTTCCTTTATTGTCAGAAAGCCAAGGGAAGGATGTCTTTTGGCAAAAGATAGATATGATCATCTGATTCACAGATTTTTTTGTCAGGGTTCCCTTGAACCAATGCACAGGGCCTTATAGATTGAGTCTAATGGGGTACACCCTATTGAAATGAGCGGGGTGTGAGCAAGTGTTATAACTGAATATGCTTACGTTAGCATCAGCCTGTCTCTGGGGAATAGTCCTCTGGTGTGTGGAAGAAATGTTTATAGGCCTTTGGATCTTTGCCCACTTGTGCCATAAAGTAACTGTATCACAGCGTTGCTAATAAGGGAAGACCTGTACCAAGCACTGACATCACGTCTTTGACAAACACAAGCACAAAGAGCAGTTTACACCACTTCACAGCACTTCACAGCCCATCGACCTGAAGTAAAACTGACAAGAGGAGGTCACATGATGCCAGGGACTATCCTTTGGCATAATCGCTTCATAACACCACATGCCCTTAGTATTAAGTCTTGCTGGCTTTCCTTTGTAAGAATATGAGCAAGGTTTCATAGGAGAGCGGGCCAAGTAGCCCATCTAGATTGTTTGTTTGTTGCTGTGGTTATACTCATTTAGGACAATCAAGGAGAACTGTTAACCATTTGTCTCAGTGGCTGCCTTCCAGCGCTGTCGGGAATGGAAATGTTTTCTGACACGTGCAGTGCTGCAAGCCAAGGCAGATAAAGGCACAAGTTTAATGTGACTAAATTTTGCATTAGGCTGGATTGGCTAAGACAGTGCTCGCTCAGCTGCTCAGTCTCTGATCACTGCTCCTCCTTACTTAAATTAGCCAGGGACTTACTCACTGTACGATTGGTAAGTTAACACCCATTAAATAATATATATTACCAACAATTACCAACACGTTAGGTGTTGCTATACATATTATATATTGTATAGTGCTGTTTCACATATACTGTGCATATATTGCCCAATGAAATCTAATGAAAATAACATTTTATTTTAAAACAAGGGAAAGACAGGAATCCTGTTTTGATTGCAGGACATACCATCTTTACACAAAAATCTGGAAATCTGTGATACTAGCATTCTCAATTTGGTTCCCCGCATATTAATTTATTTGTGCAGCAGGCATAAGTTTTTTTTTTAAATTAAATTTGTAAAGCGTTTGCAAACAAATGTGCAACTGATACAAGGTAAGATCACAGACTGGAAGAGCTCTAAAGAGGAGACGTTGTTTTGAAGAGATCCAGCGCTCTACAAGGCCACCTGTTTTATCGTTAATCCTGGTGTATTAGAAGCACTGATGTGACCCTTTTATCATTAATCCTCATCAGTGTCTTCACAGTGACAATCAGCACTTCAGTAGATGATATTGAATCAAGTGGGGAAGAGTGTCATATGACAGTGACACCAAAACAAGGATTCATTTAGAGACAGTAACATATTTGTCTCTGACAACTGGGTTCCACTTTTCACTGTTTTAATTCATTATCAGATGCATTATTGTCCTTCTTTTCTGTTGTAAACTCAGTTTTCACACCACCACTTAAGCCAATTTGTAGTAGCGCACCAGAAACAAAATAAAGCTGAGGCTTGCTTGAACTGGTGTACTGTATAGATGGTTATTCATATTTTTACCATGAGTGTATAATGTGGGCAAAGTCAACAGTTCCCATTCCACCTTTTCTGTTTCACTTACAGTATGGGAAACATCATTCAAGGTTATGGTGTCTACTAAAAACGGCAATCGTGAAATATTTGAAAATAAAATGATGACCCAGTTGTTTACCTTGACAAAATAGTGTGAAATATGTTGAGAGGGACCATGCGTCCATTTTCTACCCGCTTCTTCCAGTTCAGGGGTTATGGGCGAACCTGTCCTGGCATGCAATGGTTGCAAGGCGGGTTGCACCCTGGATAGGATGCCCGTCCATCCCAAGATGCACACACTCAACCAGGGCCAATTTTCCCAGAAGTTAGTTAGCCTACCAGTATGTTTTCAGACTGTGCGAGGAAAGTGCAGCACCTGGAGGAAACCCACACAAACCCGGGGAGAACATACAAACTCCACACAGATAGCTTCCCAAGTCTGGAATTGAAATCAGGGACCCAGTACAGTGAGTCAGCAATGCTAACCACTGCACCACAGTGCCTCCGCAGCTTAAATATCAGTGGAAATAATATCTTTTACATTATTTGCCTCTACGGAGCAGGTGCTTAAAGCATCCTGTAGGATTTTATTTGGAAGAATGCCAGTTTTATGCTTCTATGCTATTTTCAATAAGCTGATCTACCAACATAAGTGCTTGAGAGGTGAGTTGTAAAAACTGAAATATGACATCATAAGTTTATTTTCTTTTTTTCATTATTTGCACACAACAAAAGCCCCAGGTCCAGAATTAAACTCAGGACCCCATTGTTGTGAGGTAGCATACTACTGTGCCACTGTACTGCTCCATAGAGAACATCTTATATTTAGATTAGCTTATAACTCTGAATTCATATCTCTCTTATTAGGTTTTGTTGGGCTGCAGTGACAAAATTCCTGGGGTGGGGAAGTAGAAAATGCCAGGTTTCAGTCTATGGTCCAACGTTGGAGCAGGTTTCTTTAGTCCATGTTGCCACAGCACTAGGGTTGAATGACCTTCCAGTTCAGCAGTTCTCCCAGTTCCAGAGCTGTACAGTGCAGTGCCAGGAGTCACAAGGTTGGCTGCTCTCTCTCTGACAGTGTCAGGATTCTGCTATGCCAAAAATAGATTTTGTTTTATAGGGCGCTCAACAGCATTTTCTTTGCAGCTCAGTGCAGTCCATCTTAACAGTGTTCATACTGTATATCTCACGGAAACTTTGACACAAGGAATTGTCACTGGGTGGTTTCCCATTGAGTCTGGGCGATTTCTTCCTCCTTTGTCACTGAGGTAGGAATGGATTTCTGAAGTTGAGGAACGTATTGTGGATGAAGCTTCGTGTGGTTTATATGTCAACTGGCCCTGCTGGCTTGGTCAAAGATGCATCTTATTCCCTGAGGTGGATTCTGAAAGCTGCATGTTCAACTCTATTGCGCCGCACAGTAACTGCAGTCTGGTTCTGTTCACTCTGAATTAATTTCAAATTATCTTTAAATTATCATGTTGCTTAAACCCATTCAGTATAGTTAGTAATTGCTGCATCTGAAATATAATGCACAAAATAGAAGCTTACATGTAGTGTTTATCCATTTTGACTTCGATTTTTGACATAAAAATCGCAATCTAGCAAATCACCTTAATGAACTTGTCAAAATATAAGTAACAGCACTAAGGATGCTGTCTTCTTGTAATTGTGTAAGGAGTTTAACTGAAATATAAGAAATTAAGAAGACCATATACTGTATTAATTCTGTATGGCTGTTTCTAATCTATTTGCTTTTTTGCCAGAAGACCTACAGTTACATTTAATAATTCAGGCACAAACTTGTAATATTGAATAATATGGTACAGTACAGCTATTACCTTCCTCAATAGATAATTGCCTCCCACTTCTAAGTCAAGTGCCTGAACTTAGTCCAAGTGTAACTACGTCATTTGTCAACACCTTTGCTCATTGTTTGGGATCTGTATGTTTTCAAATCTATTACTCATTAATTTGGGGTTTATCTTAACACACACTATGTGGTAGAGTTGTGGGTACCTGATTCTCAGATTCCTGACTTATTGTTTACAAAACGGGATGTAAATTAATTCAATCACTCTTGTTCCAGAAGTACTGTAAAACCACCATTTCTTTATAGGTGTGAGGCCAAGCCTTTCCTTCTTTAAACCTTTTCCAGAAAAAGAACAGAATTACAGTGTTCAGGAGTTGTCATGCCATGAGCACTCAGTTTCTTGCTGTGTTGATACTTAGGAAAAAAGCCTAGCCTTCCACAGAAATAATAGGGTTGACCAAAAAAGCGAATGAAAATTGCATTTATATAGGCCCTAATATTTAGGCATTTGTGGTCATCAGACAGAACTTCACTCTGCTGTAAGGTGTGTTTGGAAACTGGAGCCTATCCCGGCAAGCAACAGACTCAAGGCGGATACATCCTGGATGAGACAGTAGTCTGTCACAGTTCACAAACAGACACAAACACACTCGCACCAGGACCAGTTTTCCCAGAAGCCAATTAACCTACCAGTGTGTCTTTGACTGTGGGAGGCAACCCATGCAAAAACTGGGGGAACATACAAACTCCCAAAGGCCGACACACTGTACTTAACCAAAATGAGAAGGAATTGCATGTTTCAATTTGTCATTTGACAGTTTCACAAAATGAACTAATTAGGGGTGCTGGATAGGAGTAACCTCAAATTGTCTGTGTTCTGTTGATAGTATATGTTTAAAACTAAATGCTTCTAGAAAAGTGCTGTCTTTTTTCTTTGTACTATAACTTAAGGAGAGGGCTGGGGGAAACAACTTTAGTCTTCTGGCAACTTCTAAACCAGAGTTTGTGTCATCAGTCAAGTACTTCAGGCTTAATTAAAAAAAAAACATGCCCTCTTGTTCTTTTCATATATGTTCTACATTACAGGAAATTTGGCTTTTTTAACCATTACAGTGTATGACAATGTCCTTAGGAATCCTTAGGAATCACATATTTTTGGTTGTGTATTCTTTGTTATATACTGTAGCTGCACTGATATGTAAATGTCAATATTTACATACTAGAAAGAAATACTTAAAACACAGTGTATTCTATATATACTATTTAGAATGTACGTGGAGTGTCTTTTTTTTCTCTTCTGTTTTATAAGGCGGCAACGCACAAACCTTATGGAGTTGCTTTTTTATATCAACAGAGGGATGCTTCAGTACATTTGGTGCAGGTGGAGGATGCAATACTGGAGTTCCAGGTCTTAATGCTGGTAACTGGGCTTTTGTTTTTGTCAGGAACCCACAACTTTTCTCTCTCTTCAGCTCGTCCACTGTCACCTGCATCTGACAGGAGCAGGCCTCTCAGGATTATTTGCATTTTGACTAGCTTGTTCCACGAAAGCCAGACTGAAGGTCTTTTGCATCTCAGCATTTAAATTTTTAGGTCTCCTGAAGCTGCTCTCCCGTTAACTCTTTGCAGTCCTCTCCGTCTCAGCAGGCAGAGGTTTGTTGCTGTGACCAACAGAGATTTGTGGCCTGCAGAGGAGAACTTCTCATATGATCATAGTGTTGACTGGCATTTAGCAGATCAAAACATCTTACTTTTAGTTTTTCTAAACTCTTAATAGAAAATGCATAAAATCGCAATCTTGAAATGCGTTAGAACGTGTTTCTACAGTGCATATCCTTTTAAATACCTACTAGGTCACACTTGAATCTGAAATGCTTAAATGCAAAATTGAGAAGTTTAAAGCTTTGGCAATGACTTTTCAGCATTTTTTATGTAGGTATACAGGTTACTCTTACTCAAGTGCTTTTTGTGCTGTTATCATTGTTTTGCATACCTGTATCTTGGAGGGATCACTTCAATGACATTGCCATCAAGCCGTGCAAAGGTGAGTGTTTACTATGCCTTGCAAGTCACTTCCAAAGTACTGAAAAAAAGATTGTTACTGACTGTTAGCTGATAAGAGTTTCAATCAAGTTGAGTCACAGATGTAGAACTAAGTGAAGCATGTTGACATTTTGCAGGCAGTTGTTGATTTTAAGTCAATTGATATTATCGTTCTTATAAGTACATCTGCCCAAGACAGGAGACAACCTTGGTTTCACATTCAGTTTCGTTCAGGTACGGTAGGCAGATATTGTAGTCCTGTATGATTTAGAGGTATCATTATTCACTCACAGAGCAGTGCTAATTTTAGGTCCTGTCTTTTAGACTAAAATCCTTGCCTAGAGACCTTATGATGTAAGAGTTTCTTGTGAAGCAATAGACTGATACATTTAGGATGTGAGCTACAAGTATGTACATGTGAACCCAGATGAAAGGTTGCAAATAAGAGGATACTGTTTCAACCCATCTTGCTTGTTCAGTAGTTTAGTAGTCAAGGTAATCTAAAATGTAACTTGCCTGTACTAATAAGCCAGATATTGGTCCTCAGCCACCTGACTACGAGGCCAAACTCCCTCATGTGTTTCCTCTTCCCTTCTTAAATGAATGTCTTTTTGATTTCCAATTGTGTCCTTGCTTGGCTGAGTGTGAACTAGTTTCATGTGCTGACTCCTTATGATTTTATACACCTGTGTCAAATCTCACTCTGTTCTGTTCTGGACTGAAAAGATTTATCTTCATTAACCTCGCTGTATATGTTGATGTAAGTAAAAAGTCTATGTGCTAAAAAAAGTTTTAAACATGGTATCGTGTTAAGTTTGCTGTCAGAGCACTGGCTTAGCCTTTTGCTTCTCCAATGCATCAGTGTAGGAGATGACTAACTTTTAAACTATTTATTTAACTATTTTAACTATTTTAAACTAGGTACTATTTGCAAAGCATTATCACATTCAAATGAATCTTTCACTTTAGATCTGACATTGTTTTTTGCACCTAAATGACATTTTAAAGAGAAAATGCTTTCAAAACCCCAGCATTATATTTTATTCCAAACATTTGCATATAATATAGGATATACAGGATATGTATGCAGGATAAATGCAGTTAGTTAAGAGAACAGAAAAACAATGGGGCCATATAATCCCATTATAGTATAAAAGTCCATATCTGTCAATATCTATCTGTAGATAAGATCAACTTTATTGTCCCCTAGGGGATTTTTTTATGGATACACATTGTTCTGTACTTCTGAATATATCACAAAACATTACTGTACATCATGTGACATATTTCACATACATAGTAAGGAGGAGTGCTGCTTCACTCCCAGAACCTTCATTGCTTTTTTGACAAAGTGGGTGATTTTTTATCTTAATTGAACAGATAAATTACCAAACCACACTACGATACCATATTTAACAATCCTCTCAATTACAGCATGGCGAAATAGGATTACTATTTCCTGTCTAACTCCAAACACCCTTAATCTTTGTAAAAAATGCAAAATGCTGAACTGTGGGGCAAACACTCTCAATCTGAATAGTCCAGCTCAGGTTGCAGTCTATGTATATTTCTAAATACTTATATAAATTAATCTGATTAATAAGCTTCTTCGGAATCACTACATATGAATGGTCACCGACAACTTTGGGATCAAACATTTCTTTTAGTTTTTTCACATCAAAATCAGGTTATATTAGTCACACCATTGCTCAAATCTAGGAATTTATGACTTACAGCATACATAGACAAACTGCCAAAATAAAATACTAATATAGCAATAATGTGCTTTATTTCAATATTGTTATAAAGCATAGGGTTGTATGCGTATAGTATATAGGAGAATTAATATATGATTTAGAATTGTGTGACTTTCATCTTGGGGTTGACCTGACCTTTTTTATCCTGAGCAGTGTACATGTAACAAACCACCTCATAAGCATTGCAGCTTTACTGGAACCAGAGAAATGCAAAAGCAGAGTGGTTTATCCCCACCAGAGTAAATAAGCAGGGTTATAATATTCCAGCATGAGGGAAGGATGCAGCCGACCTCTGACTTGATGACTGAGAGTGTTTGTTGCGACCATGAATACAGCATTTATTGTGTGTCCCAGCAAACTGCCTTTCCAGAACTATTGTGATTCAATGCATAGTCCTCTCGCTGGGAGATAACTGTCTTATATGGATCTAGATAAATGACCTAAACCTCTGCAGTTGCTTGTCTTTTTCCCAAGCAAGCACATCCATGTGCCCTGTATTAAAATGTATTTTAGCATGGCTTGGGCCACTCCATCATCTGGTGTAGTTGTTGGCTCTTTTCAGCCTTGATTGATTTCTCTGCTTTAGCACTGTGACAGAGTTAGTAAAGAAAAGGCCCTCTTGTAATCTGTGGTGCTCTTGTCGTGACGTGCAGCATGGGGTGGTCTCACTGACAGCACTAAAGATCAGTTTTGTGCTACAGAGTAATTGTTTTCAGTTGAATTCATATGGTGTGTGTGGGGGGATAAATTAACTGAAATGCTTGTATATTTTTACAGTGCTTATATATATATTTTTTACAGTGCTTATATTTTCACAGTGCTTTGCAAAAGTATTCACCCCTGGTAACGTTGCCTATTTTGTTGATTTGCAAAGGATTCATGCACAATGCATTAACCCATATTTATCCTGCGGGGGAGCCAGAGCCCATCCTGACGAGCAATAGGTGCAAGGCAGTTTACACCCTGGACGGGACACCAGTCCAGCAGAGGGAAAAAACACACACACTCGCACCAGGGCAAATGTTTCCTGAAGCCAGTTAGCCTGTTTTTTGGGACTGTGGGAGAAAACTGGAGCACGCAGGCAAAACACACAAGCGAGCACAGGGAGAACATACAAATCCACGTATATAGCAAACCAGGTCTGGAACTGAACCCAGGGCCCCAGTGCAGTGAGGCAGCAATGCTAACCACTGCACGACAGTGTCCCCCCCCAGCTTAAATATCATTGCAAATAATAGCCTTTATTTTATTTTTGTCGCAATGCTAGCCACTGTGCCACCTGCATCACATTTTTTTAAATATGTTTAATCAACACCTGCTCAAGCCAAACACATTTATGTGTATTAGATGTTAACATACACGGAAACATTGCAAAGAGAAAGCACAAAATACTGTTTCATAGTTTGGGTTTGATGTCTCATTGTCAGCCAAGGGTAATACCATTTCTCATCCCCTGGCTGTGGAGGGATGGTGCACCCTTCTTCAGCCAAGCAGACTGCTGGCTTCTTATGCTGAAATATTAATATTAATGTCTGGGTAAAAGCACCAGAGCTTATTTTGGTTTTATTGTTTGAGTTTTTCCATTTTCTGATTCTTTAAAGTCTGTTGAAAAGTCAATATTTTACTTCAGATGCTTTTAGGATTCCTCTCTGAATTGCCACCCCCCACTCTTAGGGAGCACAGGGCCCCTAATGTGCAAATATGCTTTTGAGGGGATGCAGACAAAGGCCTGTGCTTTGCTCATGTATTGTATATTTTCAAACTGATTTCTATACATGAATGGAATCAGTTGTAATGCACATACACTTGGAGCCATAACCAACTGAGATGAGAGCAGCAGAAGCTGGCTTCTTTAGAGGTTCTTAGCCCCTAATTTGCTTTTAATGGGATGTGGGACTCACCAGCAGTAATTGAATTGATTATCAGGGACTCTGTAAGCCAAGCCACATGTAGGAAGCCTGGAGTTGTGTAAAGTCACATGGGATCAGTGCAAGAAAAAGTGCTATCTGAAAGAGTGTATTGGAGATCCAGCGCCCTTCACTGGGGACTTGTTATAGTACAGTGGCACTTCCTCTGTCTCTCTCGCTATCTCTCTCCTACTGGCTCTTTTTTCTCTCTTTCTCTTTGTCTCTCTCTCACACTGTCTCTCTCTATCCATCTGTCGCTTTCCCTCTGTCTCTCTCACACTGCCTCTCTCTTGCTGGCTCTTTTCTCTTTCTCTGTCTCTCTCACACTGTCCCTCTCTCTTTCTGTCTCTCCTTACACTGTCTCTGTCTATCCATATTTCTGTCTCACTCTCTCTGTCTCTCTCACGCTGCCTCTCTCCTGCTGGCTTTCCTTCTCTACCTCTGTCTCCCTCCTTCTGGTTCTCCATCTCACTCTCTGTCACTCTCTGTAGCTATCCTTGCCACTTTCTTTACTTGTTTCTTGTCATGTGAACTTAAAATCATGGGTCAACAGCTGTTTTTTGGAAGAGATTTTACAAATTGCAAATGTGTTTTTTGCTTGTTTTTCTTTGTTGACTTGTGTATATACAGTCTATCATGTTTTTTCTCACTAATAAATATATCTCCATTCCTGTTCAGCCTGTTCTGCTAGAAACTAAGAATGTTTATAAACCTCTGGATAAAAGTTTGACTTTTATTTGTTGTCTTCTGGTTGAACTGGCTTGATTTTTTTTTTTAATTTTAATGTGGTATGTTACAATAATGAGAGACACAGTAACCTCTCTATTTGAATAGGTCTTAATATAAACTTTTTATCACTGCAATGGCTTTTATTAAAGTTCAAACGTGAAAGAAATCAGGCTATATTCTTTCCTGACCACAAGAGGGGGCACCTTGATTGGCTTTACATTGGAGCAGTAAATCTCAAAATCTGAATTGGGTACCTGTTCTTCATTTAAAGGATGTGAACAAATTTGCAAAGATGCTTATAACTTGATTATACACAGCCATGAAAATATTTCTATTAGAATTATACTTCTTTTTAAATTATGTCTGATTAAGTCCTATCTCATTTATTTAGCTGTATTACCATCGATTTGACCAGATTCATATCTTATAAGTATAGATGTATTATTCCTTTTACACATCAAATTCAGTCACACTTTTCTTTCATGAAAAAATGTGAAAGAGAGTAAAATTCAATATTTAGGGATCCCCCCATGCGCACATGTAGAGTAGTAAGTAAACCTCTGGACTCATAACTGAGATGATACGGGATCAAGTCCCCAGTGCAGACACTTGAGAGAAGTACTTTACCCCAGTAGCTCTAGTCCACCCAGCTGTATAAATGCAGCACAGCAGTTCTGAGGATTAATCCTTGTGATGAACTGATGTCCTGTCCTGGCCTGGAGTCATGTGCTCTCTTGACCAGCATCTTAGATAAAACACAGGAAAGTGCTGACCTACACATCTCAAACACTGTGACTGGGAGATGTGTCTGTATAGCTCTCTATATATCAACTCTGTTTGTTTGCAAGAGCACTTTGACCCGTTTTTGTGCTGTGTATGTGTGTGATTTTATCCGTGGAGCTGTCATGAGAGGGGGGAAAGTAGTGGTCAGCCACTCCTTGTTCAAGTCAGGACAAAGTGCTGCAGACGAGCAACATAAGGTCTACAAGGACAAAGGTTGTTCTCCTACTTTGTGGTACTGCATACGATTTTTATTTATTATTTAAAGCAGACAAAAACTGAAGCCATTTAATTGGTATTTGAAGTTACTTAAACTCTAGTCAGGGAATGCATTTATATCACATTTAAAGGGTAGGACAGGATTGAAGAAGTGTCAGTTAATTTGATGCAAGTAAGGATTACTTTAATAAAAGTAAGACATCACATGTATGTTTTTAAAACTCACCTCTCAAGTACTTATGTTGGTAGATCAAGTTATTCGAAATAACACAGAAGCATGTAATTGGTGTTCTTCCAAATACAACCCCACAGGCTGCTTCAAGCTCATACTCCATAGAGACAAAAAATGTAAAAGCTATTATGTGCAATGATATTTAAGCTGGAGATGCACTGTTGTGCAGTGGTTAACATTGCTGCCTCACTATACTGGGGCTCTGGGTTCAATTCCAGACATGGGAAGCTATCTGTGTGGAGTCTGTATGTTCCCCTGGGATTCCCTGGGTTTTCTCCAGGTTTCTTCCCATAGTCCAAAGGCATGCTGCTAGGTTTATTAGCTTCTTGAAAATGTAGCCCTGCTGTGAGTTTGTGTGTGTCTGGATTGTGTCTGTGTGTGTTCTGCAGTGGACTGGTGTCCCATCCAGGGTTGTACCCTGCCTTCCAGCCGTTGCTTGCTGGGATAGGCTCAGGCTCCCCAGTGACCCTGAGTTGGATGAAGCATTTAGAAAGTGGATGGATGGAATATTTCAGCTACCTTCCATTATACTTTTTGGGATGTATGTTTGTGCCTAAATAAAGACCGATTCCCAGATCTCACATCTGTGGAACCAGTGCAACATGCAGTTCAGTTCTCAACATTGCCTCCGTTGAAGATGAGCCTGCTAGATAAATTGGATAGGATTGGACTGGAAACATTTCTAAACCTTGTGGCGTATATACCATGTTATGGCTGAGCTGTTTGTGCTGCTTACAGAATTTCACAACATTGTCTGATGGAGGTTCCTAATATTTTGGCCAATAAGCATATTTCCTTATTGTGAGTTGAGTGACTAAAGTTAACCTGCTGAAGGCTGTATCTGTGAGAATATGAGTGGCAGGTCTTGACAAGTGGGCACACGGTATACCAAGGCTTTAAATGCCAGTTGTATTTGCTACGAGGCAATTCCTGTCTCTCTCACTGTTTATGGTAGTTTATCTTAAAAAATAGGTGCTAAAATAATTTGGATGAAGACCCTCAAATATTACAAAAGCTACCAAAAGATGCTTCCGTATTCCACTTGGGATTTCGTCTTGGGATTTCTGTGTTTACAGATGAGTACGATTTTACATCAGAAACCTTTTGACACCTTATGTCGTTCAGCTGCAGATGTGTCCTTGGCTCATGTCTAGACACAGTCCTTCAGACAATCACAAACGCAGTAGAGTAGAATGGAGCCATCAGGTATCATGATCACGTGGTAAAGAAGCCTGCAAAGGTCTTTCGTTTTAAAGCAATTCCAGTTACAGGAACAGAATTATGATAATGCTTAGCTGCAATATTTTTTTTCAATTTACAGTGTTTGCTCACCTTGATATTTTGCCCTTACTTAAAGCAAATGAATCAATGGATCACCAAAACCCTTTGAGGACCTTAATACCAAACATGACCACTGTATTCCATCTTTCCTGTCATTTAAATTTTTTTTTCAATGAACAATAAGAGTAAGAGTTTTTGACCCTATAAGAAAATTAAAATGCAGGTTATTTTCTCCTTGCATTTCAAATAGTGGCCTTTAAAATATATTTATATTGTAGTACAATATGTTTTGGCTGCACTTGGAGCCCTGGGTTAAGTTCTAGACGGTGCAGGCTGTGTGGAGTTTGTATGTTCTCTTTGTGTTCACATGGATTTCCTGCACGTGCTATCGTTTCCTCCCACAATCCAAGTCCACAATCCAGTGTGTGTCCTGCCTGTTCCCTTTGCTTCCCGGGATAGACTCCAGCTACCCCATGACCCTGAATTGGAAGAAGCAGTTAGAAAATGGATGGAAAATGTGTTTTCTTTGCAAACCAAGGTTCTTTCAGTGATGGAATCCTGCCTATCCCAAAGTGTCACATTCTCTTAAACCCTGGCAGAAAGCACTTTGGTGAAAGCTGACAGTCTGAAATTCTGAATACTGTGTTTCCATAACAATGATAGTTGTAACCTTGACTGATGATGAGTGCAAAGTCAGAAGATGAAAAATACAAACTATCTGTAGATGTTGCCGGCGTGCTGTGTCTTCATGTCTTGTTGCTATGCTAGTGTTTTCACATTGTTTCCCAGATCAAATGATGTTCAGCTCCCATTCTGGTGAACTACTGTACTTCAAAGCGTGAGCAGTGAGGCTTCCTCAAAAACGGCACCTGTGGTGAACACGTCCAAGGGCTTTGCAGGTGCTTGTCAATATGTATGGGAAAGAGAGACAAAAAGTCTCATCAAAGGCTAAGTGTTACCCTATTCTTCCTAGCCAAAGCAAGCTGAGAGAAAGCTCTGCATTTTTTTGAATAATGAGACATAACAGAAAGGGAAATCTTTTTGACCCGTTGTTTTGAGGATTCTTTTCTTTCATTGTTCCTGTAAGGATGGGAAGTTCTTATTATCTAAACATTCTAATCGTCTCCCCAGTGAGATGGCATAATACACCAGAATTATGCATTTCAATATTTATCCATATTCCTTTGTTAGAAGCAATATTGTGTTGCTCGTGTGCGAGAGTAAAGGTTTATATGATACCAAGTTTTGTTTGCACATATTCAGTGGTACTTTCTAAACAGATGTCCTCAAATGATTGGAAAACTACAGCTACTTTTCTCTTTACCACAGTTGGAATTCTCTGTGCTCAGTAAAGATTTTAAAACTTTGTTAAAAATATTGATTGTAATTTCTTTTTCTTGCAGTTTGTAACACAGCAAATAACCGGTTAAAACAACATCATAAGTATCTTGAAGATTCACTTTTTATGTGGGCAAAATTGTATTCCACTGGAGTCATTGTTGAAATAGTTGCCGGGTCCCTATTAATAAAACAGTCTCATTTTATGAGTTAATTCACTCTTTTGGGCTTAAAGCCTGAGAGAGCCTGCTTTGAGTGGGTTATTAAGCCCATGGTAATCATCTCTATAAGAATCTCAGTATACTGTAGAAACATTGTGTTTCCCAAATTAATATGCAGAAATCAAAGTCCTTCTTTTAAACCTATTTTCTTTTTTTACTGAAATTGCTTATCATTATTCACGTGGGCTAGGTGTACCCACCAAGGATATATGCTGATATGCTGAGTACAGAGTCTTGAAAGAGACTAAACAAATTTCTGTTGTTGAGGATTTGACATTACAGTGTAGGTCCTGTGCTGGTAAAAAGAATGATGGGTACCTGAGTGTCCTCGGCATGCCTATAACTGTTCTGTGTGTGCAGGTGTTCGAAAGGCTCTGTTATACTGTTATACTTACAGCCTTCTGAAGGGCAATGGATAGTTATGTAGCTATAGAATGGTATACAAAAGTAAACTAATTGGTTTTAACTCTGCCTTTTGACCTCATCAAAACACTTCTGTATCTGTTAACCTGCAATAAACTGTCAGCCTCTAAAATGATCAATATTTCCAGAAGGTGGAAAGTAACTGATTGTCAGATGATTCAGTAAACCTCACTACGACTACACCTCCATGCCTCAGCATTTATGCTGTAAAATGGACAAATGATCAAGCACCATTCATGGAGCATCTCAATGACTTTGGCACCATAGATCCTAGTCCGGACAAGAAAACACTCTCTGTACAGCCCAAGTAAAATGATTCCTATAGCACTGCATGTAATTAACGTAAAAAACAAGTAGGGCACCACCAATGCTAATTGCTTTGCAGCAAGTTGGAATAAAGTGGTTTCACAATTAAGTGTGGTCCTGCGTTTGGGCATGCAGGAGTGTGAGATGGCAAAGAGCACCTGTTTCCAGAGTGGTGTGGTTCCTCGAAACATATCACCTGACAATGATACCCCACTGTACAGTGTTCTAATCCTGACCAAATAAGCACAGTGGGCATATTGTTGCTCCCTGTCTTAGGGACAGGTTTAAACTTGCAATTACAGTATTAAAGTGCTGTGCTGTAGAACATACTGGCCAGGATCTGCAACCTTATGCAACGGGGAAAAAAGCTGTAAACAAGGCAAACTTTGGTTCTCTGCAAAACTTTAAGCTTTTTGTTTTTGTTTGGTTTTGTAAAGGCCTTCAGCTGACATAGAAACCTAGATCTTTAAGCAGGCTGTGCAGTGGAATCAGGCTGCACTTATGTTTTACACATTACATTTTAGTTTTTAGTAACAATAAAGCTCTTGGTTTACTGTTAAAATATTTTAAGTGGAGTATTAAGCACTTTAATTCCTTGAATTCTAGGATAATGATTTGCTGACCCTTCATCTGTGGTTGAGTCATCGTCATGTAGGTGCCCACTGCCAGTGCTGTTTGTGGGAAAATGTAATAAATGAAGTCTCACAAATACCTTTGCAAATAATACAAGATTGAGACCAATGTATAGTTCAGAAAAAGACATGTAACATTAATTGCCAAGCTGGACACTTTCTATGATATGACCTTAATCTTTAATCATCTTTTCTTATAACCCACCCAGAAGAGTATTTCTCAGAAAATGTTTGATAAATAAAAAATAAAATCATTTTACTTCCAAATGTTACTTTGTTCATCCCACAGTTGTGTTCAGTTCTAGAAGATTAATTGTGTATTTACTAAATGCAAGTTACCAGGCCTCAAAAATAGTAGGTATTGCTCATGGTAGCAAGGGTTAAGAAATATTACGTCATCATAAAACAAAGCCTATTCACACCACGTAGACTAAGAGTGCCATAGGAAGCTTAGTTGGAGGATATAAGAAACTTTTCTTAGGTCACAGTATTGTTTTCTGAAATCTTTTAGGTCGTTGATTAAAAAGCTGGCAGTTACTTAGATTAAATCATTTAAGGAAATAATCAAACAGAAGTTTGCCTCAAATTCGTTTTGTATACTGTAGCTGAGCATTTGTTTATCTCCAGGAAGTAGCTTTTGGGTTTTTAAGTCACAGCCTTTTCCCTATAACTTTAACCTACTGTGGGAAAGAAAACTATTTAGTAGGAAGTTTTTTGACGTTGTAGTCTCCTGAAATGGCTCACTTTACTTTGCAGCCATCACCATAAGGAGGTATCTAGATTGTGAATTGTCTAATTCAAAAATAAAAATTACAAAATACTGAGCATTTCACAGATGCTTTTTGTTGTTTTGTGACAGCGTTAGTCATGCTGTCATTGATTGATCTTTGTCAGCACTATTTTCTTTTCACAGATACTCCAGGATTGTTTAGGCAAAAAGAAAGTTGTAATTAAAATGACTGTAGGTTTATACATTTGTTTTCCAAAGCTTACTCCATTGTGAAACGTATAAACTAGACTAGAAGCACACTGAAAATGCACCATTCAGATATTTGCATTAGTTGTTTGCTGGTCACATATTTTGTTGTTTGTTGATTGAGTAATATAGTGTTGCTTGGGAGCACCAAAGTGCTGAGCTCAAGTCATGTGATTTCATAAGAAAATCCAGGTAATCAATGTTTGGTCTCTTGGTTGAGTTTAAATCGCCAAAATGAACTGATTGAGAATCTGTATAAAAAGCCATTCGCAAAGACCTGAGTTTTACTGATGCAAAAACAGTGAAAGACATGAGCATGACGCTGTTGAGTAATGAAGATCACAAGGTTGTTATTGGCATGATTGAAGATGTCCTGTCCGTCAGTGAAGTTGCCTGGAGGACGAGTCGTTCTGCTTCAGTGATCACCAGACTAGTCTGGAGAAACCAGTAGACCAGTTCTGTAAGGGACAGGCCACATTCTCCAAGGCAAAGGGTCACCACACTGTTCCAGGGCCATCACATCTTCCGTATCTATCCCCATAGATAGAGGCTGCAGTATGAGCGACTTGAGGGAAAAATAACATGTGTCAGCAGAATTAGTGTAACTACTTGCTATTTAATTTAAAATGATGTACGCAGTTGGAGGTTATTCAGGAGTAAAATTTTAAGAGCCTAGAGATGATATCCCCATCTTCTGTCGACAAGAGAACACATGTGAGGCAGCAAGAGCGGACGAGATTGTATGGCAGTCAGCCCAGAGGCTGATGGGGGCTGTGTCTCAGTGCTTCTATAATTGTGTTTATGTTTAGAGAGGTCCTACATTATACCGACTTTGTGATGTTTGCAGTTTGATAGCATGCCTTTTTTCATAATATAATGATCTCATGATACTCTGAGTTGTGTTTTTAAGGGGTTCCTGTGATTTTGATTCAGTTGTTTAATATATCTAAGTGAATTGAATCCATTTAACCTGAGCATGACATTTCTTTTGTGCGCCTGTATATATTTATTCTGTTGAAAACTCACCTCTTACGGGTAACTATAGAAGTGTATGCGAATTTGTGTTTCACATTTGTCTTTTCTGTCGTTTCTTAAAACTTTGACATTATGCACAGCGGTATGAATCAATCGAGAGTATAGGGCACACATGTCATGTGAAACCAAAAACCTAAATGGTCTTCTTGGCCTATCAGAACACATGAACCCCCCATGGCTTTTGCAATCACATTTATAGAATTTGTTTGTCTGGCTTAATCAATAGAGTTCTTTTTAAAAAATCACCATCTGTAGAAGAACATTCCTCTTCCCTGTTTTGTCAGTGACCATTCAGAACATCTGTACATCTGCTTTTAGTTTTATTTGTGATAAAAAGAAGTACTAGTGCATGAGTGGGTAATTAATGAAACAGCTGACAGTCTCCTTTGTTGACGGCAACTTCTGTAAAGCTATCGTTGTTCAACTCGCCTCTCACACACGGATACGAAGACAGTTGTTGCTTCGAATGTGATTCGGAAGTAGCTGACCCAGGCCAGGCTGGCTGAGAAGTGTGTGGTACAAAGCCGTTCAGAGGGGTTTGGTAGCTATTTGGCTGCCAGGCTGAATGCCCCGCCCTTGTGCTCTAAAAGGAGCCCGTGCTGGCGTTTCTGCTTCCTTTCTCTGTAGCGTTCTCTCTCTCGCTCACTCACACCGGGCTGGCTGAGGCTCAGAGAGGGTCAGGTGGCTGCAGCTGTGCAAGCAGACGCTTGGCGAGCTAACAGCACCAGCAGGAGGGAGGGGTAGCGTAGACCCAGCCAGAAGTGACACCCCCCACACACACACACTTCTCTTCTCCTCTCCCATCCCCACTCCCCTTCTGCACTTCAGCAGCCAGACACAGCAGAGCTCCACGCACAGCTGACTCACAGGAAGTGTTAACACAGCCGTGCCCCGGGCTTAGCATTTGCACGTTTTTGTGGTGGGAGCTGCACCCTCAGCAGGAAGACAGAGTGGCAGAATCCAGGCAGTTTTCTGATTTTTTTGTTTTGTTTTGGCCATCATGTAGCGCCTTTTTTTTCCCTGCTACCTCCCCTGTGCTGCCCTTTGACCCCCCTTCCCACTGCTCCCTTGCCTGTCTTTGCCTGGGGGGGGTCACCTCGGTGTCTGTGAGGAAGAGCCTATAACATAAGTGACGATGGTCCAGCGGTTCAGCCTGAGAAGACAGTTCTCCAAGGTGAGTCTTTCTCCCGCTATCTGCTGTGTCTTCAGGGGGATCTTTTTTCTCACCCTTCCATTCTCTGCCTCCCTTTCTAGTTTCTTTCTGCTACAGACACAATGGGTTGGATTCTTGTCTGTAGCCTTAGGGAGATTTCTTTGCTTTATAGGGCACTATTTTTTGTCAGTTTTTTTGCAAGCCCTGGAGGAGGAGAGTGGAGCCTTCTCTGGTTCCAGTGTGGTTATAATTAAACCATACCTGCCACTCAGCCGTCCTTTCTCCTTGACAGCAGGTTCTTCAGGAAGACACTTCTGTGTGAACAATGGTTCACTGTATCCGCGTTCTAGCCAGTGTGGAAGTAGCCACCTGAGTTGCGGGTCCGGTCTCAGCCCCCACCTCTCCAGCTCTCTCCCTTTCACTTCAAAATTAGGTGGGAGGCTTTTGACAATGAGAATTTTTCTGCCTGATTTGTAAAGTAAATCTGCTTTGTAACTTGAATAAATGTGGTTAAATTTGGCAAAAGTGGAAGCCAAGCATTCCTTTTCAAAGTGTTAGGTAGAGCCTGCTACCTAACATGTCTTTTTTATGCATGTTTCCTGTTAGCTGTTTTTCCATGGCTTATGTGCACTGCAGTTCTCTGTAATAATTCCAATATCCAGGATTGTGATAGAATCAGTAAAAGGGATTTTTAAAATGGTTTAAAATTAGTTTTGGTAGGTGTTTAGAGTATGCTGAAAAGGAAAAGTGTGCGGTGGGATATTATAATTGTTGTGTACTGTCTTTGCAGGAATTTTGCTTTCAGTCTGTTTGCAGTTTCTCATTGACAACTTAAAAATACTCTTTGCTCTCGCTTTATGCACTTAACTGTAGTCCATTGAGACATTGGAACAGTTGCTCTAGACATTGTTTAAGAGCTTCGGCATAATCGTGTCTGTTTCCCTCTTTTGCTAGCACGGGTACAGCTCCCCTCCTTCAGGGAGGAGGTTTTAAAGCATCCGACGTGGTGCTGCTCGGTTCCGAAATAGCACCTATCTAGAGGCCATTGAGCACTTTAATATGTAGATCTTGGATGTTGTATGTATTATATGAGTGGATACAAACATAAGTGTTATAGTCCTTTGATTCAATTAATAATATGTGTGGTGAATGTGTGATATGTGTTTTGTTGGGGGTTTTTGTTATCTGGGCTATACTAGGGCAATTTCCAATCAACACAGCAATGAAGTATTGAGCTGAATTCATATCCGCCTTTGAATTACAAGCCAGTTCTTCCATGGCAGAAAAGGGAATAGGTTTGTGTAGGTTTACTTTAGCAAGTGTGCTAATGTTTTCAGTTGTTCTATGTTATTTTCATATTTATACGGTACTCTTAGTTTTCTTCAACATGGTTTCTGTGATTTGTCCATACCTCTGTCTCCTTTGTTATGCTTTCAGTTTTTATTGTGCTTCTGTATCCTTGGCTTTTACATTAGTATTAATGCACAGTTACTAGCTGTGTTCACATGAGAATATCTGTACTAGATGTTTTACCTGCGCTTGATTCAAACTATTGCAGTAAAAAGTGGACATTGTTTCCAGTAATCTCATTTACAGGACTGTATACAGAAAATGTGGCCCTTCTCCTTTAATGTATTTGTTGATACCCTTTTAGATCACATACTGTGTGCAGAAACAGAACACATAACAAATAATGCTGTGAAATTTGCAAAGGTAGAAAGGTTCCTGTATGTTAAGTTTTTGCTGTGGAATTGTATTCCACATAATAAGTAAGAGTAATAGTATAATATCACACGTTTTTCATTGTTTGAATAAGGAACAACGATTTGACTGTATATGAGTTTGTTTTAAAAGAGGGAACAAGCCTTTGTCTACACTGTATGTGATAGAGAAGACTGGTTTTCGTAATAACGTGGACATTGTAAACCTAGGGGGTTCCTTAACCCACGAATGATTCAATCATAGTAGTATTCTATAAAGATACTGTAAAACCAACCAGATATTCACTCCAGGCAGTGCAGACAGCTAACAAAATCCTGACAATAGATGTCTCTGTTTTAAATCTCCTCTTTGGTTAAGTGGCAAATGGTAATCTTTAACTAATTGGCAAATATCAAATATTACTCAACCCTCTTGTCGCAGCTTGAGAAACCACTGTATATTTATAAGAGGGAGTTCATGTTTTCCATGCATCCTTCCATTTCTAAACCCATTTATCCAGTACACAGGGAACGAGGAGCCTAGGCACCCAAATAACACAGTCAAGGGGGATACAGGTGGAGCAGTGGCTCTGTGGCTAAGGGTCTGTGCCGGTGGCTGGAAGGTTGCCGGTTCAAATCCCATAGCCGGCAGAGGAATCCTACTCCATGAGCAAGGCCCTTAACCCCAACTGCTCCAGGGGCGCTGTACAATGGCTGACGCTGCGCTCTGACCCCAAGCTTCTCTCCCTGTCTGTGTGTCTGTGTCTCATAGAGAGCAAGCTGGGGTATGCAAAAAGACAAATTCCTAATGCAAGAAATTGTATAGGGCTAATAAAGTGATGTTATGTTATGTTAGATGGGTTTCCAGTCCATTGCAGGGCACACACAGGCATGTACTCACACCAGAGCTGATTTACAGAAGCGGAAGTATATCTTCGGATAGCGATAGGAAACCAGATAACCTGGAGGACACCCACATGATCACAGGGAGAGCATACACTCCACACAGAAAGGTCCCCAGGTCCAGAACTGAACCCAGGGCCCCAGTGCAGTCAGGCAGCAATGCTGACCATTGTGCCACATGCCGCCTCAAATCACGTTGTATACATGCTACACCTTTCTAGGTTATTTTTCTCTTACAAGCATCAAATTGCTTCAGTGCTTAAGCATATGGTTCTGGTCACTAGTCTCTAAGATATTCGGACAGGGTGTTGACACCAAGTGGGATGTCTTTATTTTTAGAATTTCCTAACACTTGTGGGGATTTTACATGGTATTAAAAATAAATAGACAATTTATTGAGAGTCACTTCTTTTGCATGTATGTTTTATCCCTGAATTCAGTAAAGTCAACACTTTTACTTTTTATATTAAGTCTTTTGGTTAGTGGCAAGAAAATGTATTAATTTATTCAAAGTCAACGTCATTAATGCTGTTGAAAAAAAAGTATGCACAAAGATCCTAGTATTCAATAGATAGTTTGGTTCTGTAAGATCTTTGCATTTTAATCTTTTGTGTAAATAGCTTGGTTATTAAAACTCTTGATAACTTACCAAGGGATTGAAACCTGTGTTGTATAATTGATAATTGTATAGCGCTTTTCTGGACACTCCACTCAAAGCGCTTTACAGGTAATGGGGATCCCCTCCACCACCACCAATGTGCAGCATCCACCTGGATGATGCGACGGCAGCCATAGTGCGCCAGAACGCTCACCACACATCAGCTATCAGTGGAGAGGAGAGCAGAGTAATGAATCCAATTCATAGATGTCCATGATTGGTAAGGGCCATTGGGAAATTTGGCCAGGATGCCAGGGTTACACCCCTACTCTTTTCGAGAAGCCCCCTGGGATTTTTAATGACCACAGAGTCAGGACCTCGGTTTTACGTCTTATCCGAAGGACAGCGCCAGTTTACAGTATAGTGTCCCCATCACCATACTGGGGCATTAGGACCCACATGGACCACAGGTGAGCACACCCTGCTGGCCCCACTTAAACCTCTTCCAGCAGCAACCTTAGTTTTTCCCAGGTTGTCTCCCATCCAGGTACTGACCAGGCTCACACCTGCTTAGCTTCAGTGGGTTGCCAGTTGTGAGTTACAGAGTGATATGGCTACTGGAATATATCCAGGGGAGGCCAATCCTAGTACTTGGCCACCCCTTTAACATAGTGACGATGTTGGTCTGTGCTTTCCCACCCATCTTCAGACCCCCTCAAAAGAATATTTCTATGAGGCCAACGTCTTTCTATTTGTTTGAAAACCGTCACCTTTCAGTGATGCACAGCTTTCATTGAAACCACTTGCACAGTACACTCAAGGTGTTCCCTGCTCGGATTACTCCCTATTTTTCAGCTCGTCTTCAATTTCCAGGATCTCATTTTAATACCTTTTATGGGGGGGGTTTCAATTCAAACCCTCCACCCCCACTGCTTCCCACCCCAAAAAAAAAAAAAAACCTCTTGCCTTTTACAGCGTAGATGAAATGGGTGAAATGTAGGGACTAGCCAGGGTCTGTGACCCTGAAATGAAATGCAGATTTTAACCTGAGCCTTCGCCTTCTGCTGCACAATTCAAATGTGGCAGCTCAGAGCTGAGAATTATGGGCGGTTGTTGCCGCTAACACACGCTGCTTTTCCAACTCAGGGGTGCCGTCTCTTTGTTCAAGGCTACTTAATGAAGCAAAAGCCTTTGGCGATCCTTTCAAATCCCACTCCCTTGGTGGTGCTGTAGTCGATGGAGCTTTCCTTGCTTCCTGCATAATCTGCTCAGGAGTTATTCTAGGTATTGATTGATTTTCTGCTTGGTGGTGAATCTGCCTTTTGCCTGTCGGTCACTACCCTGTTCTAAACAAAAATAGACTGTGGAACGTCTGCCTATTGGGATATTAATTTGCAGGCTTAAGACACACTAAGCATTTTTTTCCCAGTTACATTTTCCAGAATTGCCGGAGCTGAGAGTTAGATAGGGAAGTCAGCCTTGTACTTCTCTCAGACATGCACAGGTCTGAGCGTCAGACCTTGTGACGGCTAGATAAATAAAAGATTCCTGTCCTTGGCAGTAGGATAAATGGGTCATCTCCTGAGAGGCATTCATTTTTCAGTTCATCTTGGAATACAATCCACACCACTTGTGTGTTTATTTCTCCCCTTCCTGTTTTTATTTTAGTAGTGTCCCTTTTTTATTGTTATGTAAGTGGTCCCTAACTCAGGTCTTTGGGGGCTTCTCAGCAGCCATATCACTCTGCAACTCACAAGAGGCAGCCCACTAAAGCTAAGCAGGTGTGAGCCTGGTCTGTACCTGGATGAGAGACTCCTGGGGAAAACTAAGGTTGCTTCTGGAAGAAGTGTTAGTGGGGCCAGCAGGGGGTGCTCACCCTGCGGCCCATGTGGGTCCTAATGCCCCAGTATAGTGACGGGGGTGCTACACTGTAAACCGGTGCTGTCCTTTGGATGAGACGTAAAACCGAGGTCCTGACTCTCTGTGGTCATTAAAGTGTAAGCAATTATTATTATTGATCTCATTTTATCACCAAGTAGGCAGGATCTCAGTTAAAGGATGCCACATCCTACAGCAAACTTCCTGGTCACCAGAGTGAGGTTTGAAAATTCTGGTCTAGAGAGAAGAGCCCTGCCTAACCAGCAGCAACCT
Organism: Lepisosteus platostomus; assembly: GCF_059453375.1. Taxonomy (NCBI): domain Eukaryota; kingdom Metazoa; phylum Chordata; class Actinopteri; order Semionotiformes; family Lepisosteidae; genus Lepisosteus; species Lepisosteus platostomus. The sequence goes on from NC_142616.1 coordinate 57,004,010, forward strand.
GGTCTCCCATCCAAGTACTACCCAGCACCAGCCTTGCTTGGCTACTCAGATCTTTTGAGCTCAGGCTAGAAAGCGATTATTCAGGGATAGAATAATTTAAGATACCTACTGGACTGCAGTGCTCGAGGCCTAGAGTTAAGGATCCTGTGTGATGCTGAAATGCCTGTGTCAATTATTTAACTGTTAACTATTGACAGCCCCTTGACAGTACAAATCCAATCTTTTTGGCAGTATTTCCTAGGTTCGATGCCATCGTGAAACTATTCAGAAGTGAATTTAAAACTGAGAACTTTATTAGAAGGGGTGTAGGAGTATGGAAGAAGCTGCATTGCCACATTGTTGAAGCCATTACCCTGGCTTCTTCCAAGAAACAAGTCAGTTAGCCACTAACTACCAACTAGGCTAGGTGGGTCGAATGGCCTCCTCTCATTTTAATCTTATTTTAATGTTCTTATGTCAGGAGAGACTAGCACATCAGGCGCCTCAGCACTCTGGAAGATGAGTGCTATTCAATCTTATTGTCCAGTGACATTCCTCTTCCCTGTTGGGATAGAACAGTCCTTTTTTTCTTGAATTCTGAGATACAGAGGAAATGGCGTGTCTGACCCTTGTGTAGCTGCAGCAGTGCACCACACACATCTTTCTGTCCCAAGGGGTTGTTTCCATCTGCCACTGCTACAGCATGACAGTGTGCTTTTAAAGTTTTCCAAAATGCAGAGCCTTGCTGTCACACAGTTGTTTAACCACTTCATTAGTCACACATTCTGCTTATCTACTTATTAATCTCAGCAGAAGTGGAAAATTGTCTTTTCAAGGGATACAATTCTCTCCCCCCCTCATGTAAAATACTTCACCTCAGAAACAGCGATTTCTCAGCATTTTGGTGTGTGTGTCACATTTTCTGATTAGGGATTTTAATTTACAGGTTATACAATTCATGTTTGCTTAAATATAGTCTTTATCAGCGTGCCGCAAGAGTCCTTTCTGCATGAAGAATTGTTTCAAGGTAATACAGTAACCATAGTATTAAAGAGTTAACAGTTTACTTCGAAAGGCTAATACATTATACTGACTTATAGACCCACCTCAGTAGCATCGGTAGAACACTGCTTGTGTTCAAGATCAGGAGTTTTTGTATAACCTGTAACTCCTGGGCAATTCTCCTATCATTATGAGAAGAGATGCATTTGATCTTGTTTCCTGCTGTGATTCATACTCATCATTTGCTTTTTATCTCTGTATTAAGTTTAGCGCAGGGGATGCTGCTTTTGAGGCTGGTTTGATGCTGACCCATGTTTTTTGCTGCAGAAAAATTGAACAGACACTTGTCTGGGGACTTGCAAAGGCAAGGGCAATGTGGTTAGAAACAAAAAGGTTTGCTTCAGTTAATAATAATCCCAAAAGATAAATACAGGAGATACAATAGAAGGAGATGTAATTAGTAAATGAGATTTAGGGAAAATAGTGGCAGAGCATGTTGGTCCGTACGTATGAGGTTATTATTTTAGGTCTTTAAAAATTTTTTTTTAAACTATTCATTTTTTTTGAATCTGATAAAAAGGATCAGCTTTACATTTTCTTTAGTTCCGAGAACGTACTGTATATGTATAAATACAAAAACTAACTGATGTTGGCATCTTTGGAAAGCATCCAAGTACAATAACACTGTGATAAGAGTTTTGGTTATCTGGGGAAGGTGCCATGAACCCTGTTGTTTTTCCTTGGCTCATTTGTTGACTGAAGATAAAATGGCAGTGACTGCCAGAGAGCACATTATTGCAGGATGATGTGCACTCTGCAGACAGCTTTGCAGATGTTTTGTTTAATTGCATTAGTGTATTAAGTGAAAGGCCTTCTGTTACAAAGGGCAGAAGAGGGGCCAAATGCTGATGAGGCAAGCACACCACTAAAAAGCCTTATGGGAGTCTGGGACATGCTACCTAGCTGTGTTGTCAAAGCTGATACCCTGGCTTCCTTTGTGAAGCAGCTGGATGAGATCCTTGGATCAGTTAGCTAGCAACAACCACAATGAGCTAGATGCTTTTGAAAGGCCTCCTCTTATCTGGAACCTTTGTTATGGTCCCAACACACCACAGCCTTCAAGAAGGGGCTGAGAGATTTGCTTTATCAACAAGACTTTGTTAACGTACCATCTCAGAACTGTAGCTCAAGCAGGCTGCTGCCTTGTATGTTTGGTGTTCGGCACCAGGAGATTAAGCAGTTAACAGTAGTTAACAAAAAGTTGTTTTGTTTTTACACAAAACAAATGTCAGGAACTAAGAGCTCTGTATGAACATAAACAAACAGAAGCAGTCCCATGGAATTTCTGGTTCCACTGCTACCACCCGTGTCTGTAAAGAAACAAATTAACGATTGTGAAGGTCTTTACTGTTCCAAGGTTGTCCGGATGATAAAATTGTCAGATTAAAATTTAACATATGAATGGAAACATTAGTGGCGTTTAGCCTCTCAAGTAGGATTTTGGGAATTATAGCAGAAAACTAACGTTTCTTCCAAACCACCATCTAAAACCACTAAGGAAATACAGCTGAAGCCTGCAACATTTTGTGTAATGGAAAACGCAAATCCCTGAAAAAATGCCAGCCACCCTCTGCTCAGTGCAAAGTTTGACTATCAGCTACTTTACATACATTTATGGATTGAAACTTAAGTAGTCCAAAGTGCTACATGACCTTTGCCTCTTTTTTTTTTCCATTACTGTATCTTAAATTCTGTACTGGTCATTAGCTTTGCTCATTTCAGTTACTGCAAAATTCAGTATAAAGCTATCCATCTGCCAAAATGTTATCAGAATGTTTTTATGTCCTCATTCTCATCTTTGTGCTGGGCGTAAGACAATGTATAAAATATTTTTGTGACTCTTTAGAAGAAGATTTCTTCTGTGGGCCTGTGATGTATCAATCTTTAATCAGTGTAACATTAATCTTTACCATTAATGTTCTTTGCATTACAAAAGACAGGAAGCCTACTTAAAGAATGGCATGCTCTTCAGTGGGTTATAAGCTTTCCATTCAATTAATTGCAATTACTTTAAGTATTCCCAAGCATTCAATTCCTTTATTGTGCATATGTTTATTTTCAGAGAAAGATGTTTACCAGATGCAAGTTTGGAAACATGCTTCTATCTCTGTGTGTATACCATGCACAGTACTATAAGTTACAAAAACATGCCATGCATATTATTTTTTGGACAACATTATATGCTTTGTAATGTTCTGTTTTCCCAATTCAATGTTTTAATAATGAATGTTTCTCCTGGGTTATTTACTCAAAGCATGGTACACTCCTTCTGTTTCTCAAGGGCATCCTAAGGTTGAAGAAAGTGCCCATTATGGTTTCTATGTATCTTTTCGACTTTATCTTAGGGTACAGCTTGTAATTTGCTGAGCCTCTGTGGTCTGGTTTCCAGACTTTACTGTAAACCTGAGTAGATTTAATGTGACAGACTCCTTAAAATATGAATTCTTTCTTTTTAAACAAGTGCTTCCCAAAGACAGTATCTTGTGTGTGCTGTTCCAGTTGCGTTGGAGGGTTATTAAACAAGCTCTTGTTTAGTTTTTTTTTTCCGCATGACAGCTGAAAAACTATCTTGCTGAAACTGTAAATATTTCTCTTCCCTCGCTGGCAGAAAATAACACCAGCAGGGCAAAGATAAGTAGCCTTTGGAACAAATAAGGTCCTGTGTGGTGAATGATGTGGGCAGCTACAGGACTAGAGTCTGGCGGTTCTGCCCAGAGGGAGAAAATTGTACTGTCTAGAGTTATCGTGGAAAGAAGCATGTTCCAGTAGGGAACCAGCTGTACCTTATGTGACTTTATCAGCTTTCTGCTATGGATGCAAAATTTAGACTTGCTATTAATTGTACTTTGTACTTCCTTCAATGTGTTGCAGAAATCGCCAAATCAGCAATTGTAATCACTGTGGCTGCAGTTTTATTTTAATTCAAGAAGAAGTGTTTTGTGTTTATTTTGGACCTTTGCTGTATGTGGACTTTGTATTTATCTCTTTATTGGTGTATGCATCGGTTATCTTCAAAATGTTGAAAGAAAGGAAATTGCCCTTGATTAATAAAATGTAGACTGATTTGCATGGTTATTTCCTTGCAGTATGGTGCCAAAGCTAACCACAGCAGGGGAAAGAGCTTTTTAGTCTGTCTGTGCTGTTCGTGCTCTGAAACAGGTGGCCTGTGTCTTTTCTTTTGCTGAAGAAGAGTTATTGAAAGTGACTGTATTCGCAGTTTCTGGTTTGCATAAAATCAGTTGAAAAGAACTGAGAAAACTATACAGTACCATACTGTAGCAGCTACGGTCATTTTGAAATGATAGCTTTGGTGAAGTACTGTGAACATAAATTTTTCTACTTTAAAAAATGCCAGCTGAAGTCATTGTTGCCTTTTAGACACAAGGGATTCATTTCGTGCCCTTTCATGTGGTATAATAACTTTGTGACAGTTGCTTAATTACAGTACTGTATGTCCGAACACAAAATCGTAGAAATCACTGCTGGTTAAGTGTGGGGAACTGCATAGCATCACATAAGTGCCTGAGTAACATACAGGAAACCTAGTCAGATTCCTGAACAGACACCTTCATTTTTCCTTCCCATATACGAAATGGAGATTGCTCAGGGAGATACTACTCCCAAGGGTAAAGAGATATCTTTCACATTATAAATGTAATATATTGTAACCATGGGGCAGTGGTTAATTATTTCTGCTTATTCCATCCAGTCCTCTATTGTACTCTAGAGCTGATGATGTATAGGCCCCATCTCCAGCGTTTTTCAGATACTACAAGATGGAAATGAAAAAATAACACAATGCATGTTTTTAATTGTGTAGTTTTCTGCTATTTACAGTATTTCAGGATGTCATTCTAGCACATTTTTGAAGGAAGTATGGTCCTTTATTTATTTACACAACAAACAAAGTTGTCTAGGCAGTAATATCAGTATCATACCCTTGAGTTGATCAGTAATATGACTGACTGGTTTATTAAAAGATGTGTGTTTCCATCCTTAAGAATAGAGTTGCAGGAAGAAACAGTTGATAAAAATAATTTGATACTATTCATATCTTTGCAATGAAAAAAATGCTTGTGGTCGGTCCTGTAGAATAGATTACTCAGATACACTGTTTAAGAAGAAATTTTGACTATTGGTACCTTGAGCAATGTAGGTGGCAATCCTCTATTATTTTCATATATCTGCCTCAGTGAATAATATCTGTAATCCATAATGTATGATAAAGTGACAGCATTGCCCAAAAAAATTAATTCATATTTCAACATAAACTACATATATCCAGATATTAATCACTCAGGTGGTTTGCTCCAGATTAGCTCCTTATGAAAACAGCTTTATTAGCCAGCATGAATGGTACTCATGAGTCTCTGGCTGTGACCACATGTTTTCTTAAGGAGAAAGTACCTTCTGCACAGTCAGCAATAATTTCAGTTTCCCCGGATGAGATTGCTGTCCGATTAACCTGGGACATTGCCTTTGTAAACATCCACTAGCTTTGATGTGTTCTCATACTTTGTGTCATCTGTTGGACCTGTTTGTGTTCCCATTGTGCTGCCTTCTCTGGTCATGGCTGATTGGGTGACAGATTAAGCACTGCTTTTCCAGGATTATACAAAAGGTGCCAGTATTTCCTATGTCCTTAGCAACTAATTGCTGTTCAGCTCTCACCTCGTTTAAAAAAACAATTTGCCCAGATATTGATACGGTACAGCTCCTTTGAGCGTTTGAAACAAAAAAACAAGCTGGAGTTTAACTGGGAAAAGAAGAATGCTTATAATTTACAGGGACTGTGTGCTTTTTAAATTGATTAAAAATGGTTGTTGAACTTGGTCTTTGAACAAGGCTTAAAACCCACGTTGAGGAAGTCAGCCAAACCGTGTGCATATGTATGTGCACTGATTTTTTTTTTGAAAAAACAAATTATCTTTACTATATTTCAGCAGGAGTAGAACTGTGTAATTCCATGCGGATTACATCTCAGTTGTTCTTTTTAATGCTATCATATGACTATTTTGTTTTCATAAGGAACCCAGCACATCTACAAAAGTACAACAAAGCAGTTTAGCTTACAGGGGGATTTCATAAAAATGTATACAAAAGCTAATTTAATTACATATTGCTCCTGATCTCATTCTTCTATGAATGTCTGTCTTTTAAGCCATCGGACTCTTACCTCAAGATCAATGGACGTGAGACACTGTGAAGAATCTTATTAGAACCTTTAGCTAAGGGATTTGTAATAACCAAGTTATGGTTTGCAATCTGTATTGTGTCCTCTGTCCTTGTTGCTTGAGACTGAACTGTACAAGATATCTAGTGAAACAGGGAGCAGTAATATGGAGTAAGCTTCTAAATTTAAAATTTTAAAGGTCATGAAAGGTACATTACAACAGGAGCATGTCAGCTTTAAAGAAATGGACAAGTCGAATGACCACAGATGTGAAAGCATTGTTCATAGTTTTGTTTAAAAGAACTCTCTGGCTTCAAATGTACAATTCTTAACTAAGATGCATCTTACAAATGTTTGCCTGCTTTTCATACCCCACAATGTAAGACCTAATTTTCAAAATATGCCTTGGTTTGCCTGCTGATTCATAATTGCTTTACTGTCTCCTTAAGGGGGAAGGGAAAGGGATTAAGCAGATATTGCATTACTTAGAATCTTATTTAAAAACCTATTCATTTCAAGAATGAGTGGAACTATGCTTTCAAAGGCATTGACTTTGGATGTATTATAAATTTAAAAGTATTTTGAATGTTCAATGGAGTACATTTAGCTTGCCTATAGAGCAACTCTTCTATTGTACAGTCTGCTGTATATCAGAGAGATGGAAGAGCTGCTGTCTTTGCGTTTTAGCCATTCTGTCTCTGGGGAGGACTCTGCTCTTTTAATTTTTTTCAGACACCCCTTAAGGTCACACAAACGCAAGAAAATATCTTAGCTGCATGTGGCCTCTGTAGAATGCTGCCTCAGGTTTTGATAAATGAAAGTGAATTATTGGAAAACTCATAACATATTTTAAACATTACAGAAATGCTGCTCCATCCTTTTTTAGTCTAAAATTTTAAGATGTACACACTCCAAACAGATCATTTCCATATCAGAGCTACAATACATCGGCTCATCAGGGTCAGAGCTCATCCTGGCTTCTGTGATGTAAAGCAGACAAGAGAACACATGATTTCCTCACCCCCTCAGACAGGACACAAGTCCATCTCGGGGATTGAGTCCAGAAACGTACCCACTATGACATGGCATCCCCTCACAACATAGTCTGAAAACAAACTGTTCATCCCCCGTCTAGGAGAAATGATTGTTACCAGAGCAGCATATCATTTTGTTTTGTCAGTGTTATCAGATTTTTTGCTAGGTGCTTGAGTTTGTGATTTCACATTCGATCAAATCTCATTTAGCTGCAAGAAGTGCAAGTAGCTTTTTCTGTTTCCTGTGCTGGTAACCTTGATTTACCCCTGATAGCAGGATGTTTTTCTTTCACCGTCTCTCAACTTCAGCCTCCACAGACTGCGTGCAGTGCACATGCTCGTTGTGTTTGCAAACACAAGCAGCACAGGCACTTTAAAGACTAATTAGCCCTCAGAAGAGAGGTTTCTACAAGGTTACATGTCTGTACAGTTTTACACTGTGCTATATTCCCTGTGCTACAGGGCTGAAGGTCTCTTCACATCTTCCCTAATTCCAGCTGTGCATCTTGTTGCAGCAAGGCACCATACATTTGCAAATCAAATTCTTGCTGACCGGCACATAAGAACAGCACACATACTCCATTCAAAGTAGGGAAAGCCAGACGCACTGCGAGACTCCAGTAGGTAGATAACACAGTACAGGACAGAAGAGGAACCACCTACATTATAGCAATGTTGTTGTTTTTTTAAATTCTGTGAGGAAAAGATTTTTTCTCCATATTCCAATAAAACACTCGGACAAAATCAAAAGACATACAAAGTTCTCAGTTCTTAGTTTTTTAAATACACCCAAAATGAAGAGTGGATCGATCTGTAAAACACAGCCATGTTTATTACATTTCAAGCAAAGTACAATCTGGCTTTTTGAAATAGTGTTAAGCTGCTAGACAAGTGGCCATTTTCTAAAGGGATATATTGTCAGAACTGGTTTCTGCCTTTCAAATATTACTGCTGAGCTCCAGGACAATAAAAGCCTCTAAATCACAGAGAAGTTTCTTTTGCCTTTCTGCATCAGTGAGCTCAGCTGCATGCCATTTTGGCACATTCAGTGGAACAAAAATGCTTCTATAGTATGTGCTTTCCTGTCAGTGTTGAAGTGCTGTCCTTGGACCAGCAAAAGGGACCAACAGCCCAAAGCTGATTTGTTCAATGTCCTTGAAGAGTTATTTCCCATGAGTGAATTCCTCCATGAGCTTGTCTTGAGACTATCAGTGTTTCTGTGTGGGTCTGTTCTTCTGTTTGAGAGCATGAGCATGCATTGTGAGTATATTTCACTAGTGTATTAGAAGTGTAGTTTGTTCATATTCTGTGTCTCCATCAATAATGAATGAGCCAGATGAGGTCTCTCATCTCTCCTGCTTCAGCTCCTATACCTGACTGACAAGACAAATTGCCCAGGGTTTAGCACTGAAAGCTGCAGATTAAATATCTCAATGGGCTTTTGCTAAGAGACACAATAGGGAATCTGGTATTGGCTTCTCTTAATTATAGGCTGAATGCTAATCACCCAGAGCATAGGTTACAGACTGAGAGTGTGCTTATTCACTTTAATGCTGAGCTCAGTGTGTTGATTCACATAAGGGTCATTCTCTACTCTTCTGGTTAAGCATAAGTTCATATTCTTATCTCTTTCTGACTCCTCTCCCATTCATTCTGCATTTGGGGTGGTTTCTGTTTGTTTAATTTTCTGCGCTGATTATTCCACCTAAACTGGGTGAGTTCTAAATCCTGACTGAGTCTGGGGTTGGTTTATCAGCACTTCCCAGAATGCTTTGTCAGACAACTGTCTCACATGGTGTGTGACTTATTTGCATTTTCCCAGCACACATCCTGCCTCTCAGTTGTGTGGAGCATTTACAGATGGTATGTGCGTTTTAGTTTTTTGCCGGAGCATTCAGTCCTACAGGAAACATTCATTAGGAAACGCTGTAAACGCCTAAGATACATGTTTAATGTATAGGCTTGTACAATAAGATCAATTTACAGTACAGTCAGCAGTAATGAATGGCAAAAGACTCACCAGCCTAGTTAAGCAAATAATGAAGCATACAATTAACAAGACAGGAAAAATTTAACCCCTCAGGCATAAATATCAGGCTAATAGTAAAATGTCGGTTAAGTGGGGCTGCCTATTTGTTTCACAATGTTATTTTTGACATATTTTTATTATTTTTACAGCTGCTCAGTTCATAGACAAAATGCATTCCTTGTGTTGTAAGAAAACAATAGCTTTTCCGTGTTCATATAGAACCAAAAACATTGAATGCCCTGCATGGCCCACTTGCAGTATTAAGGAAGTTTTAAGAAGCAGTGCTTAGAGCATGTTTCCAAAGTTTAGTTTGCTTTAATGGATCAGATGAAGAGAATGAATGTGTAATTATACAAACGTGATATGCAGTGTGTTGTATGTTGAGAACCTAAAACAACTATATTGACACTTCCACTACTTGAAACGCTACATGGTTAATTTTACAGTGCCATTTGTTAATTTGAGAAATGAAAAAAGTGCTAAACGCAAAACAGTGTCAGATGTTTCGCATTTTCCATGTTAGTGAAAATCATAAGACACATTTCAAAGTTTCCTTTAGATATTTTACAACAGACAATAAAGCATGTGTTGTACTTTAAGTGTAAGTGGAATAACTGCTGTTCCACTTCTCTGTTTTTTATTAAAGGTTTCATTTATATGGGAGGTTAGGTAAGCTAAAGAAAAGGAGCTATGTATGTGTACTGGATGCATACAATCCCCTGTCTCAGAAGCCATGATGAATAATGGAAGATACCTGGAAAAGAAGAGTTGAGTTCTGTCCTACTAACCTAATTTACTGTCTGGAGACCAAAAGCAAAAAGAAACGTTTTCACTTCCTGAGAACTTTACATAATGCTCCTCCAGTCATCTACCTTCAACAGAGTCTTTATATTGGAGTGATAGACTCCTTGATATAGTATTGTTAGCAGTAGAAACATCACAAGTTCAGATCGCAGCTGGAGACTAGAGTTAAACTTTACAATAGTTTAAAACAGTTGTCATTATCATTCACACTCCCTTGCCACCCTCATGACACCTCCAAAGCCATATTCAAGCCTGTATTGCTTTGAAAGTAACTAGATCTGAAATAATTAATTGAGCTGCTCAATATTTTGTCATTATTTTACTGCAACTTTTTGGTATTAATTGCAATGCACACAGTCACATGCTGCTTTGTCTCTTAGGACTTTAAAGTACCTGTCCATGTGAACAATTAACATAATAATGCAGATTAGATTTTTCAAATGAAAAGTTACTTTTGCATATTGCCTAAACAGTGCATATCAGTGTTATGTTGGAAAACATTTTAATGAATACATCACAAAGTGTAAAATGTTCTCATGCGTTTTTAACAGTTTCCACTTGCTATTAAGATACTACAGAACATTAACTGAGCCAGAGTTAAGAATTTAATTTGTTATATTGTGAATAAACAAGAATTGTATTTATACTGTGGAAAACAATGATCAAAATGAACAGATATGTCGGTAGTAATATTCAATAATATTAATGTTCAAATCTTTAAAAACCTTTTAGATCTTATCATACTTCTCTCACCCACTGTCTCTTGCAGAAAGCTGTCAAAGCTGAAGATAACATGTCATTGTTTTGAAAAATATTTTCCCACAGAATGACTTTTGCGGTTTTGTGTACACTGAGATTGTCCAAACAACACTGTAAAGGAAGTTCCTTGTGTGTTGTTCGAATGTGCTCGCTAATAACCTCATTTGGCTAGTGGCCTTTTTTATAACCCTTTGACTAATTTCCTGAAAGCATTGATTGTTGGAATTTTCTCATTCAGAGAGAGTCAGGTCTGACAGAAATGTGCTGTGGCTCTTACAGTGCCTTGCGAAAGTATTCGGCCCCCTTGAACTTTTCAACCTTTTGCCACATTTCAGGCTTCAAACATAAAGATATAAAATTTTTATTTTATGTGAAGAATCACCAACAAGTGGGAGACAATTGTGAAGTGGAACGAAATCTATTGGATTTTTGAAAAGTGGGGCGTGCAAAATTATTCGGCCCCTTTACTTTCAGTGCAGCAAACTCACTCCAGAAGTTCAGCGAGGATCTCTGAATGATCCAATGTTGTCCTAAATGACTGATGGTGATAAATAGAATCCACCTGTGTGTAATCAAGTCTCTGTATAAATGCACCTGCTCTGTGATAGTCTCAAGGTTCTGTTGAAAGCGCAGAGAGCATCATGAAGACCAAGGAACACACCAGGCAGTTCCGTAATACTGTTGTGGAGAAGTTTAAAGCCGGATTTGGATACAAAAAGATTTCCCAAGCTTCAAACATCCCAAGGAGCACTGTGCAAGCGATCATCTTGAAATGGAAGGAGTATCAGACCACTGCAAATCTACCAAGACCTGGCCGTCCCTCTAAACTTTCAGCTCAGACAAGGAGAAGACTGATCAGAGATGCAGCCAAGAGGCCCATGATCACTCTGGATGAACTGCAGAGAACTACAGCTGAGGTGGGAGAGTCTGTCCATAGGACAACAATCAGTCTTACACTGCACAAATCTGGCCTTTATGGAAGAGTGGCAAGAAGAAAGCCATTTCTCAAAGATATCCATAAAAAGTCTCGTCTAAAGTTTGCCACAAGCCACCTGGGAGACACCCCAAACATGTGGAAGAAGGTGCTCTGGTCAGATGAAACCAAAATCGAACTTTTTGGCCACAATGCAAAACGATATGTTTGGCGTAAAAGCAACACAGCTCATCACCCTCAACACACCATCCCCACTGTCAAACATGGTGGTGGCAGCATCATGGTTTGGGCCTGCTTTTCTTCAGCAGGGACAGGGAAGATGGTTAGAATTGAGGGGAAGATGGATGCAGCCAAATACAGGACCATTCTGGATGAAAACCTGTTGGAGTCTGCAAAAGACCTGAAACTGGGACGGAGATTTATCTTCCAACAAGACAATGATCCCAAACATACAGCAAAATCTACAAAGGAATGGTTCACAAATAAACGTATCCAGGTGTTTGAATGGCCAAGTCAAAGTCCAGACCTGAATCCAATCGAGAATCTGTGGAAAGAGCTGAAAACTGCTGTTCACAAACGCTCTCCATCCAACCTCACTGAGCTCGAGCTGTTTTGCAAGGAAGAATGGGCAAGAATTTCAGTCTCTCGATGTGCAAAACTGATAGAGACATACCCCAAGCGACTTGCAGCTGTAATCGCAGCAAAAGGTGGCTCTACAAAGTATTAACGCAAGGGGGCCGAATAATTTTGCACGCCCCACTTTTCATTTTTTTATTAGTTAAAAAAGTTTCAAAAATCCAATAGATTTCGTTCCACTTCACAATTGTGTCCCACTTGTTGGTGATTCTTCACATAAAATAAAAAATTTATATCTTTATGTTTGAAGCCTGAAATGTGGCAAAAGGTTGAAAAGTTCAAGGGGGCCGAATACTTTCGCAAGGCACTGTATGTTATACCATCTTTAAAAAATGTCCAAAACTTCCAAAATGAAAGAAATATATGCAAATATTGAAGCCAATCTCAAATACTTCTTATTATAGAATTTAGCTTTTTTGACGCTCTGCAACACAAGGTTAATTGTGATTTTTAAATTTTTAAATAGATACATTGTTATCAGGATTTATTGTTTGGAATTTTGTAAAATTTGGATTCTCGATGAGCAGAAATAAAAGACATGCACATGACTGCTTTTGTCTTTAGTGATATGTGAATGCATATATTATCCCTTTCAAATTCACTGTGGGTATCTGTAGGAAAAAGGGAAAATGTTTAGTCACTTGTCTATACTGTAGTAACGTTCACTCCTGAAGTTGTGGAGATGTTATTTAAGTTTGAGATTATAATGATTTTGTTTGATTTAAAATTAAAAATGAACAAAATTGCTGAGGATGTTATCTGAAGAACTGTTGTTAATAAGGCCCTAATAAAAATATGCCCGCTCTCTGGACACGATGAAAGTAGTGATTTTCAATTTCAGTTGTTTAAAGAAAAGGCTTTAGCCGTTGCTCTTCTTTGCCCATGAAAGCAACAGAAATCGGCAACAGACCCCATAACTGAATATTGTAATAAAACCCCAGGAGTGTGGTCTAAAATGGTTCTGTCACAGGTTGTGCAACATCTAATTCATGGATGAGGTTAAGAGCCTGACCCTAAGATGCTAGAATTAAATGTAGCTTCATGAAAAAATAGATTAATATTTAGTTTACCAAACTACCACAATTTAGCACGTACAGTATAATGCACAGATAATAGTTTTTGTAACACTGTATGAAGTCTTTTCTAGTCATGTGACAGTAAGTCATGAGCTGTAAACAGAACAGTTTCCAGTTTTGCTGTGCAAGTTCAACACATGACCCCAGCTCAAGAAGATGTTTGAACTGAGCACTGTTTCCTGGAAAGGCTTATGGAATTGAGATGATGCCTGCTTGAAATTAGTAGCTTGATCTGTTGGTTTCACAATGGCTTCTTACAAGGTAGGACAGTGTACGAATTCAAGGACTGTGAATGCAGTTAATAATTTATCAGGAAAACTGGAATGTAAAAAATGTAAAATGTTAAAAAGGTGATATAAGGCTGCATCATATGAATTCCTAAAATGTTGTTTTCCCCGGCAAAGTCTGTGAGCTGCATATTTTCAGTACCGTGCCAGACAGTAGCTTTGCTCTGTGACTCTCCTGAATGAAACTTTATGGTTCTGGAGTAGCGATGCAGTGGATTCATTCAAATATTTTCCCATAGTGTAGAAACAAAAAGACCATTCTCTTTTAGGAGCTGATTTTCTCCTTAATCTGCAACTAAGATGATAACAGTAATATATTTCTGGTTGCCAAAGACCAAAATGCTGAAAAGAAAGGAGGTCTTGCTAAGCTTAACGTTTATGCAATTTGCTTGGCAGACTCCAGTGTGGTCCAAACAACTTTATGATTCATTTTTGTTTTCCAGCTTCTATCAATGTAAAGCACTGTGCACAGTTGCTAGTGTCACTTATCTCCTATGGTTCTGCCCTCCTCGCTGTCCTTACACTCCAGTTGCATGGCAGGCTCCCCTCACACCACATGCTGTCTCTGTGATCGGAACAGATATGGTGCTGCTAGCTATGCTATCTCGGTGTTCACCTCATGCGGGCAGAAGAATGGGAGATGTTAGAATGTATGAAGTCTCAAGTCTCTCCCAAAATGTCAAAGAGATTGAAATGCATGAGGCACCAAGTCAGCACAAAATAAGAGTAAACTTGAAATGCCGTACAGAGAATTCACATTGTGGCTGCCATTTTGCTTCACAACAGTGAGAGCTAGATTGCTCTGTGAATGATCTATTGATTATTTTCACAATGGCTACTGGGTTTAGCCTTTAAGTTCCATTTATTGTTGTGTTTAATTATTTACAGATCTAACCCACTTTTCTCCTTTGCTCCTTATTGTGTCCCTACGCTGATGTTATTCAAACCAGATTGATTTTTTTGCATGTTTCAGCTTAGAAATCTTATCTTTATTCAGAATAAAGTTACTATTTAACACATTAGCAGATAGTGATATTTCTTTCACATTAAGTCAGCTCTGCTCTAATTTCACCTGAATTGTGTCAGAGGTGTACGAAAAATCTACAATTTTTACTGTTTTGTTTCCATAGAATACTGATCCCACATCAATGTTATTTCAGGACTGAAGAAACAAGTCACCTGTATGTTTTAACACATAGCACTCTGTCTTAGAATTAAAATTGTTGTGTTGTGAAGGCAGCGGCTTGTTTTTAACATTTTATTCATTAAGAATTGTAAGTTATTTTTTATTACAGTATATACCCATACGATTTGTCTTTGCCTTATGCCTTCAAGTGTCACGCTGGGGACTGCTGCATCCTCACAGAGCAAATGTGGAACTTCAGACTGCCTCTTTGGACTTGTCCATTCTTCAGGTCATTCCTCTTTTGACACACTGCAAGCTCTGCAGGGATGTGCAAGAGGTTTAATAGAGCACTGGCCAATTAATCCCAATTTTATTTTGTGTTGCGTTACTTTTGTCGAATTGTTCCTGTCTTCAGTGTTGCCAAAAATAACATGTAGCGATGGAGTTTTGCAGGATGCAGAAACTGGAGGCTCTAGATGGGACTAACAAATGACACACTGCCTCGATATTTGAATTTTTCTTTCTCTCAAAAGTGATAGAATCATCTTCTCAGTCTCTTTCCCCAGGCACAGTGCTGTCATTTGTGCAAGTGGATGGTGTTCTACCTGGGTGCTTTTGATTCACATTACCAGCACGTGCTGCTACTCTGAAACATCGTGCCTGTCGTAAATAGTTAGATGGGGTGAAGGCTCTTGGTAGACCTCTTCCCTGGAGTAACATCTTCTCTGGTTACTTAAGACAGAAAATGCAGACAAACATCTTTACTGTTACTAAGAGAGCTGGAGCTGACATTCAGTGTGTGAACCGAGCAATGCAAAATCTTAAGAGATGAAGCTGTGTAGTCTCCCTAGATAGGCTGCCCTCTGTTTCACATTACAACCCATACTCCTTGACAGGAGTTTCTGTCTCCCTGGTAGGCCAAATCCGTCAAAACACCCCACACACTCCTGACAAACAGCCGATTCTGCACTGAAGAAATAATAAAATATGCTCGGGAGTCTCCTGCCTCAGGAATGGAAAGTTCATCTGGTGATACAGTACGTTTATGGTTAACCTGTAGCTTTAAATTACATCGCTGGTATGCTTCATTTAGCACTTAATGAGCCAGTCTTTACAAGCAAGTTGTTTTCCTTTTTCTTGATAGTGATAGTTTTCCTAGGCCTCAGTTCTTCAAGATATTTTAACAGCATGTGACTTTCAGTGAATGAATTTAAGGCAATAAAGACCTGGATTTATTTTTCTGTATTTAGTATATTAATATATCTCTTCACAGTTGTTTGTGAACTTCAAATTTGTATTCTGCTGTTGGATTGTATTGTATTAAATATTTGTCTTTTCACAAGAACATGAAAAAAGAAATTCAGTTTTGAGGTTCTCTTTGTGTCAATATAAGATCTGATTTTTAAGGCTTTTTTAAACATATACATCTATAAAGGCAAAAGCTAAGCTAAGAGTTGGATAGTGACCTACTGCTACAATTAAATATATAGTATGTCTCACATATTTCTGTCAGAGTTATGGATTGTAGCTTTATAGCACTAAAACGGAGAACTGCAGTATGGGCAGTTTTAGAGGCTTTTAAAACTTATTTTCCCCTTTTATGTTTCTATGTTACTCTAATTACTACACAGCATGGTTCTTTCTTGAGCATTCTTCTATAATACCATTTTCAGATGTGGTAGTCACTGACAGAAAGCAACTTTATCAACACAGCTTACTTCTCAAATGTTCATAAAGAGTTATAATGCAGATAATATATAAATAGCCTTTCACTGTTTCAGTGCAAGCCTGGAGGTTCATTACAAAGGCAAGATAGTTACTATTTGTGTGGAGACCGTCCTCTCTTGACTCAGATGTCAATTGTCTTGGCTCATTTTGAGCTTGCCTTGAAGGTCTGTAAAAAAGTTAATTTATTCTGTCCTTGCTGAAAAAGAATATTTTAACATCCACTTTTTAAACTTTTTTTAAAAGTTTTAAACTTGCTTTGTTATAGAGTTTTGTGTTCACAAGTGTCTTATTAATGTCTTATTAACAAAGCTGTGAATATTCATTTTTTTGTGAATTGTCTCATGAGAACCTGAGAAAAATGGATAGGTCTATTGAATGCTCTATGAGAGATGGGGACATGTTTCTGTTTTTTTTATGTAGAATATTGACAGAATGCATACAATTCTATATTGTCTATATAATTCTATATATGTCTCTATACAAGGATAACTCACAGTGAGCTTGTTTTAGCACGAGGAACCATACCTGTCTTTCTATGTAATAACTCTTCAGGCTCTTTCAGGAGCAGTGATTTCATTTTAATAGTGTGGTGACCAGTTGTCCAAAAAGATCTGACTGTGTACTGTATAAGTCTAACATTATCTCCTTTGTTTTAGACTTTACTATTTTAAAATTATACAGTATAACATTGTATTCTGCTGATGTTTTTGATTGCTGCTCCAAATTGTCCAGATTAGACGCAATGAGCCAACATAAACCCCTTTAGATTGAGTTTTGTATTTTAGTGTCTCCTATCTGACATTTCTAGAGTATGTTTTTTATTGCTTTCATGTATTGCTTTGCACTTGTGTACATTAAATTTAACATACTTTGTACTTTTTCCAGGTCTCTGCCCAGTCTTGAACAGTGTCATGAAAAAAAAATCTTTTGCCAGTTGGCAAAAGCCAAAATAACCTGCTTATCCAGCAGGAACAGAGTTACAGTACTACCTAGTCTCTCTGGGAAAGGACGAGGCTTCTCGGAAAATTCAGTCAGAACACACGGCTTAATTACTTAATTGAGACTTTCTTTTTATCTGCTCTGTGATTAGGCTTTCTGCTTTTCTATTAAACACACCTATTTCTCTTGCTGCTACAGTATATGCAAAACTGCAGTATGTATTGTCAGCCTTTAAGGATGATTAGCTTCAAATAGTGCTCTTAAGTTAGCTGCTTGATTGTATTGATGCGTCTTTTTCCACTGAAAGTGACAATCAATGTAGTACATTTGTCTGGTTGTCTTATCTCAGTTTTAGTTTTTCTTCTGTAATATAAAACTTTGCTTTGATGTAGTAGACACCATGTTTAATGTTCTATATCTAGGCGAATATCAGTGTAGTGTATTTGTTCTTTATGAAACAAATGGCCAATAGAAGACTGGTTAGTACAGTAAATGCCTCCTAGAAGCTGACTAGGAAGATCAGACTGATGATTTGGAGAAGAAGACAGGGAGGGAAGAGCCCTGTCACACTGAATAGACTGGAGGAGGGAATTTGACAAGGGCAGTGCAGTCTGTGTTTTTTTCTGTGTTATGGAATTTTCAAGGTCTTTGGAGTCTACTTGATGACTGCTTTCTGTGACACTTGAACAGCCAGCACCTTGGACAGCTCCACCGTGGGGAGTTTCGGGTGTCTGGGTCCTGTTGTGGGGATATTGGTGGGGGGGGTTATTTATTCACAGTTAGCTTCACAGTAAGCATCTGTGCCAAGGAGTGTGGAGGCCTTTGCTGAATAAGATCTTTAATGTTTCTTTGGCAGGGCTCATCGTACATCGTGTAGCAAGATACAGAAAACCATAGTGGAATGAGTGTACTGGTCCATAGTAAAACAGCATTTCTAAACATAATATTTGACAAATGGGAAAGAAAGCAAAAGAAACTTTTTTTTTGCCAAAAACGCATTCAGACTTTATGTTCAGAGAAAGATGCATGGAAACCATTATAAAAAAAGCAGCTTTCATCAAAGGTCTCCTGGTACATTCACAGCACCATCTTTAAATTTCAAAATGTTTTCCCACTCCTGTCTCCTCGCCTGCACTGGAAAGTCTGCAACAGCCCGGCTTGTTTTTGGCCTCTTGTCACGTCTCAGGGTGAACAGGAACTGCTGGGGAGTAGCCAGCTTGTCTGGGTCTGAACCCAGTGGGCACAAACTCCACGATGGAATTTTCCTTCCCTACTAAGAGCAGCATCTGTCTGTGTGCTGGGTTGATGGCTTTAAAAAAGCCGCCTGGTCTTAAGAGGTCCTGGCCTGGAGGCGACAGCAACTCTTCGTCATGTCCAGTGTGGCAGACGAAAGATAAGAGTAGTGGCCTTGGTCTGTAGAGCTTTCTGAAACACTGCATACACCTTGCCCCTCTCTATGTTTGTTTTGCAGTTTGATGTCCAGTATGGCTTTTAGTATTCTTATCAGGCTCTTTAAGTTTCTTCGTTTTGTCAGTTGCGTTACCAAATCTGCAACCAGATTTCTTCAGCTTTGTCATTTGTTATGTGCTTTACACCAGTGGCTGCTCAGTGCAGGCCTCTGCAAAGCAGTCATTTGTTATTTATGATAATGAAATGCTGCCGAGCTGCGAGACGGTGTTATTATACCCTGTGGGGTGTGCTGTTGTTGTGAAGGCATTAAAATGGAGGCGCTGTACTGCTTACAGAGCATGTGTCTCTTGTATACTTTGACAACTACTAATACTAATGTATTTTGCTTAAAATGCTATGAGTTGGGCACCATTTAATCACCACTGAGTGATACAAAGCTACCACAGTAATTGATCCAGCTGTGTGATTCTTTATAAAGAAATACTAAGATTTGTTAGAAGATGAGAACAATTAAAGTCCTCGTACAGTCTACCAGATGTGAAATTTAGTATAAAAAAAGAAGTTGGTGACTTGAGTTGATGTGATTACGGGCTCTGTGAAACCACTCCATTGGTATTAAATTGTATTGAATTACTGACAGCATTGTCACATGTGCTTTTTCCCTTAATGAGCAGTTTTAATCTCTGGTCCTTTTGGGCCCTAGTGGTTGTTGGTTCATTCCACCTCAGCTCTCAGTTATCTAATTGACACCTTAATTGAAGCAACAGTGTGCTTAAAAGGATTTCTGAAGTGTGTTCAGATGAAAATTAATTATAAAATAGTCTGGTTACGCAAATTAAGGCTTATGACAGTGAGTTTAGCCGGAAAGAAAACCAAGAGCCTCAGGGGGATCTTCAGACTTTGAAAAGCTGTGCTCTAACCTCAGTGTGAACTGTATTTTGTATGAGCTACAGATACTGCAGGTATTGTGAAATATTTATTGTTCTAAAATTTTAACACACTGTGATATTTATGTTGGTGCTGTAATCAAAAGTAATGGGACATTACGTCACTAATTTACATATTAAGTTTCATTTACATTAAAAAACTATTACACTTCAGTTATACCTTGTGAATCTTTAAGTTCAAAAGTTGACATTACAGTGGCTGTTTGTGTTCACCTTCGGCTGAGAAGCCATACTAATAACAGATGCGGCAGCACTCGGTTCTCTTTCAATTTGTTTCTGTTCACAGCTGAGAGTTGTTTAAACACAGATGAGCTACAGAATGATATCCCAGAGCTCAGTGGCTGAAAAAATGTTAGGAGAAAATGACAAAGTTTTAAAAAAAAATACATTTGGATTTAACTTTTGCTTTACGTTTTGTATTGTGACTAAGATACAGTAACCTGCTGTGCATGAGAAAGAGAAGCAGGCAGCAGTAGGGAACTCTACTCACAGTAGAATGAAAAGTGAGGAGGAGGGACACCTTGTGGTTCCATGGTGCAGTGCAGTTTGCTTTCCCTTCTCAACATAATACTTGGACTCTCATTCACAACACCAACAGTGTTGCTGGCATATTTTGTCATGGTGCTTTCAGAGGTCCCATGCAGATTGTGATTTGAACATGGTGTAATTAAACTACAGTGAAGATAATCGTTTGCTGCTCGTCATTTCCTTCCCTTTACTAGATCACCTGATAAGAAGGCAGCCTTTCACTTCAGCTGTCTCTGTCCGTTGGGCAGCCTGCAAACTTTACAGTTTCTTTCTCTAGACCTCCTGTATTGTGCTAGACTCTGAGGAACAAACCATGCCCGTGCTTTCTAGAATCTCACAGAAAAGTCCAAATGTCCCCTTGCGAAAGAAACGCACACAGCACTTAAAGAGCAGAACTTATGGGCACTTTACCCCTTTTTTAAAAACGAACATTACAGAGCTGAAGTTTTTTTTGCCTATTTCAGTTTCATTTCAATGTGTGTGCCGATGTTTTCTGTGACTCAGGCTGGCTGTTTGACTCGTTCAAGTGTGAAAGCGATGAATTGTAAATTTTCTAAGGCAATATTCACAGCCGGACCATACCCAACGGTCACACTTTATTAAAAGGTGTCTTGAATAAGCATTTTCTCTGTAATTATTAATGTGTGACTTTCCATGGTAGTCACAACTAGTTTGGTAAAATAAAATGTGTGAAATAAAAGTTAAAGAAATTCTAAATCCCTGAACTAAAATGTGTTGTTCCTTTTCATGTTCATAAGCTGTTGATATATGATTCATTGTTAAAATAAATGAATCATTAAGATTAATTGTCAAATGCAATTAATTGGATAGAATATACTGTAATCTTAGTATGATATGTATTATATATCTACTCTATGTTATGGTAAACAGGCCTAATAATAAAGCAGTATTTTTTGGGTATGAAACAAAATGAACTTACAAATACCTGAAATTATGCAACAGAACAGAACTAAAAAGACTGAAATACCAGCACATCCAATTTTCTTTAATTTTGTTTTTTTCACGTCACAGGTGTTAAAAAACATTTCTTTTGCTTGTATTATTGACAAACCTATTCCACCTCCTGTTAATGAAGTGCTATGAAGCATGCGGAAAACTGTCTAGACACATAATACAGATGATGAAAAAGGTCCAGGAAAGCTCGACCTGTTTGACTGCTTTCACAAATGTATGTCAATTTACAATTCATCTTGCATGCTTGATACTTCAAAGGCTTGCTGTCCACACCACTGACAGTCTATACTAATAGCTATGCTTAGAGTTTGAACTGGAAAGGATGACAGAGGTTTGAGTGCATGTCTTCAAGAGCCTCGTTCATCAGTACTTGGTGAAACATGTGATGGCAAATCTGCATATAATTAACTTTGCACACCAAATCTAGGTTTGTCATGGTTTACAGTAATGGCGTGTCAGTATAGACTTATGGGAAAGCATAAGTGATTGGGTTACTGCAGGTCATGTAAAAAGGCATTAGTCTACGATACTTTTAACCCTCATATGAGTTGTGTAAGAGTCTGGTAAATAAATTTGGAAAAAATATGTATAGAACTGAATATGATGATGTGCATTATAGCACTTACACCTGAAACCCTGTTTAAAAATAAATCTTCTGTACTATTCCATCAAGTGTACATTATTTTGAAGATCATCAGTTCTTTTTGTGCACTATTAAAAATGTTTTCAGAAACAGAACGAAACAGTGAAATACATTTCCTGTTCTTTTTGTGTTCTGTTGTTTCTGTATCAGTTAGAAAATCAAAAAAATATTCTTTGTCTCTTGCTCTAACTACCATATAAGCATAGCTGCAAGCCAGATTACATCAAAGACTACTGTGGTCTGAGGTTAAGGGGGTGCCTGATGCAAAGCTTGCCTTCTCAAAAGTCAGAGGTCAAGACCAGAGTCGGTGACATAATGTGACTCATGTCATATGATGTTTTGCAGTGCCACTGATAGAAAGGCATTTTTTCATTTTCCTAATCATGTTTGGCGAAAAAAAGTATATTGTTAAAAAAAAGTGTGTGTATGAACACTAAGACACAGGAGTGGTCAGCTGTGTATAAGTAAAGAAAGGCAAACGAATCTTTTACAAGACAGCTTTCAAAGCCTTTTTGCTTAAGTGCACATCTACCTCTTATGGTGGCTTTCAGGCACTGGGGGAGCAGGATCTCTTTGTGGGACTGGTTGAGGTTTTGGCTTCAAGACACAAGGTTTCTTTCAGAGTAAGAGAATGAGGCAGCCGCTGTGCCCCCCAGACATCACCATTCACACATAGACTTGTATTGAGAAGTCATGTTAATCCATTTTTCCAGTTTAAGAGCAAAACCCACCTCGTGTTTTTTTTTTTTTTTTTTTAAGTCATGTGTGCCACCCAGTCTGATGCAAGACGAGTGCTTTGGAAACCAAGCAGTATGGTGCTACCGCGAGTAAACGAGGGCACAGCCCCCACAATAGTCCTGTGGCAGCAGCTCCTAACTGGAACTGATCCAGGGCTGACCCAGTTCAGAACAGCCATTCAGAAAATACCACTGGGCAGCATTCAAAATAAAAAGCTAGCTCGGCTTTCTCTGCCTTCTTTCCTGTATGGCTAAGTGAGTGGAATCTGAATTTTTGTACTGGACCCTGTTAGCTCTTAGCTAAAATGAAACAAGATGATGTTAACATATATTCTTGTAAGACTTAAACCGCGGCTCCTTTTCTCTGTTGCGATTTCAATAATATACCAAGTGCTGTTCAATCACCATTGTTATCTTTCCTTGCCATGAGGTAGCCAGGATTATTAACATGGACAAATGAAAGAACTTTCCAAGAGATAAAAGATACTGTGGTAATTCAAAAACAGTATAAATAGACATCTTAGAATAAAAGCTTGGCATATGTAATGTGTCTGTTTAAACAGCAGTTTAGGACTACAGATGAACAGTTCACTGAGAATGTACTGCTGTTCTACAGTGACTGTAATTTTTAAGACTGTTGCAGAGGCATTTTTTATTTCACATTTGGGATGTTGATGTTAAAAACGTATTTGCCATCAAAGGAGAAATCTTTATAAATAGCCTGTGAATTTCTGTGTATAAACTTGGTGTGCCTTCTTAACAGACTGAGCCTTAGTTTTGCTGTAGCATTTGGAGAGCTTTCTGCTGTGTCATCCTTTATTTCACCAGAGATTACATTTTCATTTTTACACTGAAAAGAAGGAGATAGATTCTGTTTGCTGCCATGTGTTACAGTATATTCTGGTGAATAACACAACTTAATTTGAGCGTACAACCTCACAGTCTGCGGTATAGGACTTTTTGGAGCCTTTTAAAAAGAAACGTATATAAGAATGTGTTGATCATTTGGCTGGAAACCCATTGCTGAAAAACCTGTGTGTTTAAGGTTTGATTGAACTGCATCTTCATACTGCATTCTGCCGTTGGAAGTGAAGACTTTGTCTCGTACTGTCTAGGGAAACCTTATTCCAAATCAGATAATATAAGAAACTGTGGTACTTTACTGCAGTAAAATCGCCTGCACCTGCACACGGACACCCTTTCACATAATACCACTGTTTTAAACAAATGCCGTTTGTTCCTGACAGGGCAGTGAACTCCCAGGAACCTTCCCTGATTTCAGGCCATTCATGCAAAACTAATTCTGTGAGTTCCAACTGTCATCCACGGATAGGCTTTCTTCCAAATCACACCATTCTAGACTTGTTCGTCCTTTGACCCCTCTGCTTGTGTAATGTTGTCAATCTCTTTGAGCTCCCACTATTAGTTTGATGAAGAGTACTTGTCAGCAGTTTCTGTGTATTGGGAACTAAGCCCATAAACCCCTGCGTCTCTAATGTCTCTAAGGTGGGATATCAAAGTTCATCTCAGCTGTGCTCCACCATGCCAGTTTTATAAATCAATTTAATGCGTTTCAGCAGTTGTTTCATTTTACTGTGGACTGAGCGGCAGTAACATACAGTACAGTACTGACAGGAACACAGGCACAACAAATGAGTATTGGAGCAAATAGCATTTCATGTGTCTTTAATGGCTCTCTGCATATGTGCAATAGAAAGTTTAAGTATTTGTCTTCACATTGTAAATCCACTCATATCTGCCCTTTTAGATTTAAAATGAATCCATGTCCTTAGATTTATTGAAGAAATGTTTTAAATGACCACTTTGATTACTGTCACAAACCAAGCTATGTCTTGGAGTTCAGTGTGTTTCTGAGGCTTTTTTAAACTGTAAGCATGCTGCTGTCTCTGTAAAAAAAGGGCGAAAAGAGCACATGGAGGAAATCAAAACACATCATACTTCAAACAGAAGTGTCCACATAAGATTAACAACATGTGTAGATTTATTTAGACAATTCTAAAACGTACTGTAGATGCTGTTGTGACTTGATTTCATATGTAGTCTAGACTATACAGTTCTCTTGTGTTAGATGCCTATTTTTATCCAACAGGTATGAGTATATGGACCCACAGTCAGAACAAAATATTTACAAAATTAAACATTTTACATTGAACCAAATAACGTACCTTTGGTATAACCATACATATTTTACAGTCCTTTAGAGATAAAGATGACCTATTTTAATGGCTGTATTCAACATGAATAAGTTATTTGTGTGAACTTTTTACAGGTAAACATGTGATACCTTTTCATATTCCAAGGGTGAGAAAGCACCTTTCAGTGCTTTTTTTTTCATGCTTATGAACGTGCCAAGAATCTTTGAAATTCCAGCAGATAGTGGTTGTACTTGTTTCTCCAAAAATAGTGTAGTGACAGGCTGCAGAGCCTGTAAGCTCTTGGTAGCTGCTAGGGGTATTACAGTATGTCGTTCATCTGCACTCCTGGGGGTTCCCAGTGCTTCCTCACTGTTTAAGCAGAACATTCCAAAAGATATCTGTACTTTCAGATTCTGTTAGTAACCTTGTTGTTTATTAAGGGTAGTATTACTTCTTTCAGTTTATAGTCTGAAGTGGAGTGAAAGCTTTAGTAACACTGTTCTTTGTACAGAACCACAAGGTAAATGCCACTCAATGTCCCTTTGTCTATTTGGGCTTCAGAAAAGAAATGAGGAGTGATCTCTTGACCTGCTGCATTACACAAGGAAATCAGTGCCCTTAAAGAAAAGGTGTAACTATTCTCAAGCTGATGTGGGATTTCCTTTAATAGGAAGGAAGTAGGATCTGATGTTAAGGCACAGATAACTCTAAGATTGTCTTATTGTTGTTGTTCACCTTGTCACATATATATTTCTTAATGACAAGTGACAGTCTGCTTTGTTTTATAGGATTAATGAAAAAAGAAATCAGTGGTTTGGTTTTGTTGCTGATAGCTCTCTTTCTCAGTTGCCTGATGTGACCAGTGAAGTGCATTGCTAGCTTTCTCTGTTTCGCACTCTAGGGGCTGGTGCAGGTTTTTAAGCGTCTTGCTGATGAAGTGTTGTCCATTGGGATGGGGGTTTGGGATTGGGACTGACCTGCTGAGTTTAATGAGCTTTATCCCTGTCTGCCACCTCAGCTTTCAGACCCAGCCTCTGACTGAAGCCACTAAAGATGAGAAAGAAACAAAGGAATGAGATTAGCCAGGTGTTGGTTTAAAGACAACAGCTTTCTAACTGGCCTCTGTGCAGAATTTTTAGCCTTGCACTTTATTCTGATTACAAAACACTAAAGCTGAACAGTTAGCCAGTGAGCTGGGAGTACTCCCACTACGTTAAAGGTCCAAATAGAAACAAGGTCAAAGGGGTGGCCTGTCCTTCTCAATTTCTTTAAGGAATTATATGGAAGAAAGCATTTCACACATCTCTTCTTTTAAGAACAAAACATTCTATTGTGCTGTCTCCGGTTTTCTTTAACTTTTTGAGTGCCGTTTATTTCCACAAATCCAATAGCTTTTTTTTAAATACTATGAACCTGAACACCCCGTATGCACACATTTTGTTATAGAGAGCTGGTGTCACAGTAATGTAGTAATCTCCCCCTCTTTCCAGGACTGGGCTCATGTGGACTTCAAAGGAAAACTTGAGTTTAAACTAACTTTAGTTTATTGAAAATAAAAGCTCATACTGTAAATTGTAAACCATGGGTCACGGGTACAACCATTTCCTTACAACTTCCACCTCATTCCCCAAAAACAGTCTTATGTAAGCTGTCTTTTCATTCAGCTTGCCCCTGCTTCCTCTCTCCTCTGCTGCTGTCCCTCATTAATTCATCTTTTTTTTTCTCCAAGTTATGCAGCACTTTTGGCAGTGGAAGCACCCTATAAACTCAGCTCAACAGCCCTGCCTCGCTTCGGTGCTAATTGGTTCTGAGCAGCACTCAGAGAGAAAAAGTAACACGCTCTTGTTGGTAAAGTCATATGACTGTCTAATCCCAAGAGGGCTTTAAGCTCCATGAAAACCCATGCGCTTTCTGAGCAGTCCTTCTTTACACACTTGTTTTTTTTTTTCAAATTTATTATCGCAGAAGGCAACAGCGGATCTCAGCAGTTTTTAATACCAGCAGCAAGGAAACCACCAACCCTTTCACAGGAGCAAAAGTGCAAATAATTAGATTAGAGCCAGCAAGAGGATAGAGACTCAGGGCATGCGCGTCCATACGCAGACTCTCTCGCAGTTTTTAAGTTCTTATTGTTTATTGGCATTTTCGCTACATGCAGAGAGAGCAACTCCAGTATCTCCTTGAATAGCCAGTCTGTTGTCAAGTCCTGTCTGTGCTTTTCATCTCGGTTTTGTACAGTCTCGCCAATCTGTGGCAATCCATGCCCAGAAACTTCACTGTTAGCTCCAAGACTAATCTGCCAGAATTTGAGAGAAGACTTCCCTGGAGCTGATTTCTGAAGACGCTGTCAGTGTTCCAGATTTCCGTGCCTTTTAAATCGATACCAAGAAGGCTTCCTCTTGGCTCTTTGGATCTGCCTGCTGCATGATGCCAGCTTCCAAAAGCATCAGAGCAAGATGGCTTGTGGTTACCTGATGGGCAAAACCTTTGCTCATTGCCCCTTTTAGGGAACGATTCACACAGCACTTCCTCAGGACCTGGGATGTTTGATCTGAAGGACTAAGAAAGGAAGGCTCAGTAGATGGAGACTTAGGACAGCCATCTCTTCTCATGGAGGTCATTCTAAGTCTGGTAATGCTGACTGTTTCATATGACCTCAGCATTAATGTACCTTCTTTTATATTTAGTGTTCTACTAAGCAGGCAGCAAGGTATCAGAGAGGTGACATTTTCAGTGTTTAGGGGTGTCAAACTATAATGTGGCCTATAATATATAAACAAACTATAATATTTGTTTTTTGGTTTTAGTCTAAAAACATTAACTCAGAAAATTGAAAATCAAATTTCTCTTAGGACTTTTAAAAAGTGAAGAAAGCAAAGTAAGTAAAAATGACTGTTGTGGTTCCTCTTAGTATGAACATAAGACACTACAGTATGTTACTGGCTGCTGTTAATACATCATAAAAGTCTGATTTTTACTTGTCAGTTCCTTTTGTGCACGGTCTGCAGGAGTTTATAGAGATTGTGAAATAGCTCTGTGAAAATGAAATTAACTTTAGATGGATTCAGACCTAATTTATTGGGCTTTCACACCAAGAACAGCAGCAATAAAAATGTGGCGTTTCACAGCTAATAAAAATGAATATTGATGTGTTCGGTTTGAAATGTATATTTATTCTTTTTTTTTGGTAGTTTTGTTTTCTTTTCCTTCTTAAGTGGGGTTCTCCACAGGCTTATTAATATCTATGGGATACGAGTGATATTGCATTAAGATTAATTTATGCCTAAACAGGACATCTTAAAAGCTAGAAGCAACATTCCGCAAACTGGCTTTAGGTATTGATTTTGAAAAGTAATTTCTCTCAGAGCACTACAGCAGAATGGCTTTAGACAATATCCTAATGGATTTTCAGTTTATAGTAAAGTGAAGGCTGCAGAGATGTTTGGATGTTAGTACAGAAAAAACGTGGCAGTGAAGAGGTTACTGTGTTTTCTTCAGAAGGAGACACAGCAGCCTCATTTCCTGGGTTTCTCTTGGACTACAGAACAAAAGCGTCCCTGGCAGATTTGGTCTCACTGTGAGAGTCTGGCATGATGTATGCACATAACTGCATGGCTGGTTCCATGCGGTGTTATGTAATTGTCCATAAATGTTGAATGGATGGTATTGTTGTGAGAGAGGGAAAAAAAGGAGATTTTCATCAAAACAGGGCTTTTGTGTAAATATTAGGGCAGCTTAATTTGACCTTACTGTGATGTTTGTCTCAGCCATTTCAAAAGACAGCTTGGCAAATAAAACAGTGTGGCGCAGACCTTTTGTCATTAAAGTGAGCCAAAACCCTCATTTGCTATGGATGTTTGCTCTGAACGTGTCAAAATGAGGGCCCTCTTTTTGTTTACCTTAGCTTTTTAATTGGAAGAGAAGTGATGTTTATTTCAGACGGAAATCAACACAAAAACTTATCATCCTAACACAGTAAAACTGGTATACTTTCAAGCATTTTTTATTTTCTTGTTATTTGTCAATCATTAACAACTTTGAAACAATTGGCATTTCTGTGTCTTAGAACTGCGATGCAAATGCTTTACTTTATAAAATTATCAACATCATAATCTGTGGAGCATTTGAGAAGTTTTGTTAGTGTCTGTGATTTATTTACCTGTGTTTTTTTTTACATTGTCTTCACATAATGGTTGCTTGAGTTGTTGCTATGGTTGTGAAAGTAATTATGTTCAGGAATAGTTAGGACCAGTACATTATGTAATAAGTTTTTGTTGTTTTATGGGTGATGAAACAAGACCAAGTGTAATATTATTATATTATCTTGTCATTAGTGAATGTAAAAAACTGTGAAGTGAATCTTTTGTTAATTTACAGACAGGTTTTTCCGAGTTTGCCTAATTTTCCCACAAGCAAAGAAATGTGAGTGTTGTACATTCAAGGTAAGAGTAAAAAGTACATTTGTATATTTTGAGATCCCACACGGTATTGCACAAATTTTATCATTCAGTAGCCAACGTAGCTGGATGAAACTTTGTTTGCTAGTCTACTATATGTTCACCTGCACCTGAGCAGATACAGTAAAAATCAGTGACCATTGAATGGATCTTTATTTTATTTAATATGTTGTAATCAAACACCACCAGTCTGTTAATGGAAAAATCTCATTTCAAAAATGCCCAAAGAAAACTAGCATACAGAGAAATGAATTTCATGTATAAGGTGACAGGCTCTTACATTTTTTAATAATTATGTGTTTTGATGATTAAAAGGCTAGATTCTGAAAATCAAAACCCTTGTAGCATTTGCTTGCAAAATGTCAAGTATTTACTGCTCAGGAACTTTTGTAGCATTAACGTACCTCAAGAGGTATGCAAGTCACGTAACATAGTAGATCTTTGTAGTGTTAATGTTTTAAGTAAACGGAGGATTAAAAACATCCTCTGATCGGACTTAGAATTTCTAAATAACTAGATTGTTGTTTCTTCGGTGGGCTGTATAAGAGGGGTTGGGTAGGATCATTTGTACTTAAATGTGGAAAATAATGGCATTGCTTTTGTTTATTCGTTACTGGTCACTAAAGGTCTGGTTCAAGCTAAAGCCGTTGCTTATCTACTGTAGTGCTTGCTGCCTTCCAATTGCATAATTATTGTTTTTCACTAAAAAAGCAGGAACAAAAGCTGGTTACTTTATCTTGCTGAGACAAGGCACTACCCACATTAGGAGGAATGGTGAGCTAATGCAGCACCCGTTCTTAATCCAGCAAACACTAAAAAGGATTGGGCCTCAACAAACACTGTTTGTTGTGAGTTAATCTTTATAATCTGTGTAGAGCATTCTTCTAAATTATGTGGGAACTGTTTTACATAACTTCAAATAGGTTTATTATAATGTCAGCGAAAGCTGATGCTACTGCAGGACAGTGTGATGACAAGGTTAACTGCTCAAGAAAAGAACATTTCTTCACACATCACACTGTTCAGTGGGGTTTATTTGTCCACAAGCAGGGCTTTCTAGCAATGAGTCAGATGGAGAGGGTGTGAGAGATGAGAGCAGCAACATAAAAGAGTAAAAAGCTCACTGGCACTGAAGTTCTGTACATGCTGTCATTTAACAAAGCCTGTTCTCCTTTAACCAACTCCTGTAGAAGGTGAAGTTACTGCTTGATTTTACACCCACAGTCTCTTTCCCTTGCTTTATATATGGGGATATATATTTTGCATTTAAGTAAATCACAGAAATCGAAACAATCACATTTATGTACAGTATTACATTTCATTTTTTAAATGAAAGCAATCACAATACATTTCTGGCAGCATGTGTCCTCTGTCCAGTTTCTTATCTTTCCTGTTATCCAGCCGGTTAACTTATTTTTATTGCACCTTCCAGAAGAAGAAAAAACATTAGTCAGTACACTCTTGGAGAATATCTTTCAAAACACAAACACTCTATACTATAAAACACTAAAGCCAATATACATCCACTTAAAACCAACACCATATACAAGTGGATGCATCATATATATACATACTATAAGTATAAATTGTACTTACCTGCATAGCCTATACACCACATGCAGATATACAGTATAGCTATGTATGTGAGTGCATTGGTTTTCTTTTAAATACACCAGCAAGAAGACAAAGATAGATTTAAGAATGTGAGGCATGTAAGGGAAGATATCTGCGTGTGTTACTCTGGAGTGTACAGGAGGGAAGACAGCAGGTGGAAATGGTTAGGGGAGCATGTTAGTTCTCTGAAACCTGGAGCTGTGCAGCATCAGGGGCCCCATCCTCACTGCACTCGTTTAGATAGTGAGCTCGGGCAGTGATGTGGGGAGGCCAGACAGTTTGGCCGGTGTGGTGTGGGCAGACTCGGGGGGCCCCGCTTGTCTGTGTGCGTGAGGCTGAGCTCTAGAGCTGGAGCCGCTGCGCACAGCTCTGGGGAAGACAGCGGCTCCAGCAAAACCGTCTGTGCCCGGTGCCCCGAGGGGACGCTGGGAAGGCTGGCAGTGCCAGGCGGAGAGGGAGAGCCGGATGAGGAGGAGACCGTCCAGCAGCAGCAGCAGCAGCATCAGATGCCACAGGGATGTTTCTGTGCTCCTTCTGCCACACTTGCTCAGGCTGTGGAAGGCAGCTGTGGGATGCCAGCGAGGTGAGCTCTATCACAGCTCTCGGCAGTAGGTGACAGCCTCTCTCATCCAGCCAGCAAGCCACAGGACTAAAGCAAACTAGCTGCATAATAAAGCAGCAATCATCCCAATTGTAAGAATCCTCGTGAGTCGCTTCTTGTCATTAATATACAGATTGTTCTGAAATTCTGCATTTGATTCATTCATGCTATTTGTCAAAAGGACTTGCACTCTTGGCCTCTTTTTTTTTTTATCTGTGTGTCAGATGAGATTGGAATAGTCCCTACTTTGCATTATGTGTTAAAACCTTTGGATTTTGCATATTGAAAAGTGTTTTAGAACCTTTTAGTTCATTGCTATCTGCAGTCCTGGGCAGTGTGGACTGTGCTGTGACTTCAGGCATGATTGCAAAGACAGGCTTGGTAGAGAAGGTTTCCAAATAAGCCTAGCTCTTCATTGTCCTTCACAGCTTATCAGGAAACAAAAGTTTCCAATTATTTGTATTGTATTATGAGGTTTTTTAAGCAGCTCTTATAAAGATGCCTTTATTTTATTCACAAAGCTCGAAAATAAGATTTCTTTGTATAATTCTATTTAAATCTTGTAGCATTCATTAAACAAGTTCTGAGTTTTTTGTTACTTCACAAAAGTTATGGGTAGGTTTGTGCAAAAAAAATAATGATTAAATGTCAAAGTTAAGTGGCATACACAGATGGTAGAATTTCTTGCCAGAAAGGGGGTAACTGTTTCTCCAGAGATTTAGATTACTTTGGGGTCATTTTTCCCTAAAATGTTTTTGCTGCTGCTTGAATCTTAAATGTCTATTGGTGTTTCCTAATGATAAACCTAGACCGATAATTATTACATGTAATTTTTCATCTGTTTTTTTATTTAATGTAATTTTATATTAGTTGAAGATATCTTCTGTGCTTACAAATGTTTATTGTAGGGAATGAAGCTAGATTCCACAATAAAATACAATAAACTTTTCCATTATATGAAACAGATGAATGGGCACAGCTTTATTATCAGCATTTATGAAGACCACTGAACATTTATAAGACTGCTGAACAATGTCAGAAATCCTAGAGTATATACCTATACTAATCCTAGTGTATTATCCTTCTGAAAATGCCCCAGATGATGCTACAAGAGACTTACAATTAGTTCTACCTTTGAATATTCTTCAGAATGCATTGTGCTTAGTATCCAATGATTCTGAAATTGTGCTCAGACAAGTGTATTTACCGATTAGAGTAGCACGACCCCCTTTCTTGGCATTTCAAAGAATTCGAATGGAATTCATTTCTAAGAGGCGGAGCAAATGAAAGCCTAATCCCAGAATATTTTAATTAAAAATATGGGAGGTACAGTACTATCACATATTAGAGAACAACTTGAAACTTAAATGTGTTGCCAGATTTGAACAAGGACTCGCATTTCACAGCTACACCAACCACAAAACTGTTGATGCGGATGTGCTCTTCACTGCTCTTTGTCATATGCCACAAGCTATGTATTTAAAAAGCAGCACTTGTTGTCATATTATTGGTTTAGACTTCAGGATTAACTTCATTTTGTGTAACCCTGAAAACTCATGATTTGGATAATAGGGCTACATGCGAAATATACTCTTGATAGTAAAGGTGAGATACTTATAAGACCTAAGAAAGCTTACAATATAAATAAGACAAAATGAGACAAAATTCTCAACTTATAGTAGATGATGCTCCATTAATGGCATATAACCGGGTTCAGAGCTAAGGTTTCAGCATCCACCTAATTTAAAATACACAGGTACATCTGGAGAGTGAAAAGGCGGTTGGCACTTTGAAACACAGGAGTAGTGAACATCAGCTGCCAGTTGCATTAAGACAAAGACTCTTCCTCACATGCTTTCTGTCTTCTTTCTCAAGGTCGATATGAGCTCCTTGGGAGCCCTTTGTTTGTCTAGAGTCCTAAGTGCTATCCTGAAAAAAAAAGTAATTGCTGTTCAGTGTTTTACTTCCCCTGTGCCTGGTTTTTCATTTCCTCTGAGTGGCTGTGGGATATCCTGCTCTCTTATCGACTTATATACCCTGGACAAGTCAATAAAGCCATGGATGGCCTCGATTTCATTTGAAAGACATGGTAAAAACCACAACTATTCTTTTTCACCTCCCTATTTCCTGGTATGCCTTTGAAAACTAAACAAAAATCTTTCCGCTTATATACAGTATCTCCTTAAACAAACATTATTGAATTTTCCATTGACCATTTTCTTTTTTTTCCACCTTTTCAATTTTGTGATAAATAGTCCTGGGTTATACGTGTTATATGAGTAAGACTATTCTCTGTTTGTGCATAGTTCTTAGTAATTCAGTTGGGAAGGCCATGCCTTTATTGTACAACCACATTCACCAAGTTACCCATGTCAACAGGTAAGTCAGATAAGAAGGCACAGGAGGAGTATCTGGGAGATAGCATAGAGAGAGGACATGCTCTTGTGCAGTTTGTAGAAGTACAGATTAACATTCTGTTCTGCCTGCTGCTCCCACTGGCAGGGCATTGTAGACTGTGTGGGATGGAGCCTGTTAAGGAATTTGCTTAGCAGTTTAGACACATGCGGGATCTATTGTTAACAGTATGAACTGTGCCCACTTACTGATTTGTAATACTGAACATCTGCTGTTATCATCCTTGGATGAGACTGCAGGCAAAAAAGTGGAAGATGTCTTTTTCTGTCTCCATGCCCAAGGCCACAGCACCATGGAGTCATTACAAAATGTGGGGCTATAATGAGACGCGTACTCTTAATTCAGTTTTAAAGCGGAGGAAGTAATTTATCAACTACCAGTCGTTTTGCTTCCTCGTACAGTGACTCAAGATGGTGATGGTGTGAACTGTGAAATCCAACACTACAGTTCATTTTAGACTGGGGGTGAGACATGGCACTGTGTCTGATCGGTATACAGGTGTGTAGGGTTGGGCGGCGTGGGTTGTGACAGGACTTTAAATCACCACGCCCTGGCCCATCACCCTGTGGAGATGTGCTTTCTCAACTGACACGTAGCCCAGGAGTTACATCTACAATACATGACAGACCTTAGTATCATAAAGAAAGCATTCCCTCTGGGCTATTCTAATATGCTGACTCCAGTTTGGTTTTGTCAGACATGGCGTGCAGTCAGCTCTGCTTAGTGTGATTCTTGACAGTGAGTGGAATGTCTTTTATGAGAAGATGATGACACAAATTTGAGGAACATGAGCTTAGGTGATGCAATACTTCTTCTAAGTTAAGATGTGGTGTCTGAGAACATACATGCAACATTACATCCTCTCCATATATACACTTCCCAAAGTCTCTTTTATATACTATATTTAAACTTTTTAACTTTCCAGTTTCTTTAATCACAGCAGCACTGTTTTTTTTTGCTGTTTATACATTCTGCCAGGGTTGCAATAAATTAAGAAAGATGCACACAAGCTTCAGACACCAGTAGTTTTTGCATGACGTGCTTTGACACATAGATTATCAGTCCTTTTTCATGGTTTTATTCAGACTTGCACTATGAAGGGCTCATCCTTTTTATTGATTGTTGTGTGAAATGACATTAGAAATTATACTAAAGGTGGCAAGGCCACAGCTAATATTTCAATACGTATCATGTTTGGGTAATGTGTATTGGTATAAGGGTATCAACCATGTTAGGAGGCTTAGCAGTGAAGTACTATTCTAGTTTTCATGTGGTAGAACGATATGTCTGGGAGTTTCCAAGAGACAGTGGCAGCCAGTTTGATGAGCAAGCGGTCCAGAGACATTTGGCCTGGTTGCTTAATCTCTCATGCCACCCCATTACACAACCATTGTCGGGCTAAATCTGAACTCTGAGGCTTAGGAAAAACACCAAGAAAGGGAAACGGTCCAAAAGTCCTTCGTATGATTATTAAGTATCGTTTCTTGAGCTTGTGTGCTAAGAAAAAAAAAAGGAAATGATCACTTTTTTGTTTTCTGAAAAAAAGAGCCATTTTTAGTTTTTAGATTTAAGGTTTTGGTGTAATTGTGGTCTGGGCCAGAGTGTCTAGGTATTACAGAACTCATCTTGTAGTGATTGAGGGGAACCTGACTTACTGTTATATGTTGAAGTACTGGGACCTCATTTCCTGACCTTCCTTATTTTGGCCCTCTTATGACAAGTTAGGCTGTTGATGCTGTACTTGCCAGACCTGAGCCCCATTGAACATTTGTGGAGTGATCTAGGATGACAGAAGACACCATCTGCAAATGATGTAAAGTATTTTATAGTTCACAGTAAAATGACCACCCATTGACCAGTTCAGTTAAGGAAAAATGTTAATCATCATAATGAATATTATATGGGTTCAATAAAATGTTGGTGAACCTGCTACAATAAAACTTTTTTTTGGCTACTTACAAAGCAGTTTACATTTGGACCCATTTTCTACACAGCTGGGCATTTTATTGGAGCCATTCATAACAGCAATGTCTCACCTGGGCTTTGAATTCACAACCCTCCACAACCAATTCACAACCACTGCACTACAACACTGGCCAGTGATAAGTTTCTTCTGATGCTCAGAATGGATGTAATCCTCTATATTTAATTTGATGCACTATGTACTTTTTAAGGATTTTCACAAAATGAATCTGGGTGGGGGAAAAGCTGACAATTTTCCCTGTTGAAAGGAAGATCACTCCTTAACTACATCTTTACCATTATCTCAATCATCCCAGGAAGCTAAAACTAATCCTATCACGGCAATCGCTTTTGTTTTTATAATGTGAATTTGGAGGGGACGAGGTGATTGCAAGTAGATGTTGGAGAGATATATGGTATTACGGAGCTCTTGAGTTAGTGAGAAAGAGGAGCAGTTGTGTTTTTTTGTTGTGCACTCAACCTCAGATATATGTTGAACCAGTCAGGCTAGTCAGTCAAGAGTTCACTTGGTTGAAGCACTGCTTTCATGTGACATACTATACTGCCACACACTGTGGAAGATTAGGCTGAGAATAGAGTGAATCATACTATTGGAGGACATATAGTACCCAGCTGCATAAATTCTTGCATAAGCAAAAAAAAAGTACACCTCAGCTCCTTGTTGAAGAACCAGCTACATCAGTTGACACAGAGCATAACTTTTCCATATCCAAAGCCCTTTTACAGATGAGGCTTTCAGAACAAAGTGCCTTAGTGCCTTAGTGGGGAAGGCTTGTTCTGTGGCAGCCAGGATGAAAGAAAAGTACTCAGAGAGAGTTGTATTAAGGAGACTGACAGATTTCCATTTGTGCCAGGCTCCAGCTACTCATCTTGATCTGAGCCTGGTGCTGTCTGTCCTTCAAAGTCATATGGAGAGCCATTCTTAGTGCTTCCTTTATGGTCTGAAGTGATATCATCATTCAGTAATGCATGATCAGCCCAGGTGTGTTTTAGAATCTGTGATGTCTTGTTATATAAAGGCAGTACAATTTGGACATTTCCGTAACTGTATGTTTTCAACTCTGAAATTCTGATTTTGAGAGATCATAAAACTAGAAAAGGGTTTTTATGCATTTTGAATAGGACCAGTACTTTCACATGAAAATGTAGCAATTTTTGCCTATTGTATAAATTCAGAATACAGTAATTACTATTACTCTAATACTCACAGCCGCCCTAAAAGTTGAATTAAGGGTTGAATAGTTTATTGCTTATTACTCTACAATAAAAACAAAATAATAAGAAAGGATGGTATATTTATGATCTGTCTAGAAGATAATTGGAAGAATTTCAGAGAAGTTCAAATTAACTAGACTAATCGTTCCTCTGAAATTTTCCTCAGTTTATTATGATAATAGCCTGTCTGCCCCTTAATTCTAATGGACTTGACAAATTAATACATGCCCTGCTAAAATTATTTGTTTTTAATAACATTGTATACACAGTGTCAACAGCTTGGATTTAATCATGACAAACTACCTGTTTACAATGTTCTTTCCTCTTTTAACTTTCTCTTCTTTTCATAGTGCAGTCTAAGTTGATATTCCTGTTTGTCTGGAATACTTATCAGTTGTTTTAAATACAGAGCTAGTGTTTTGGGCCCATGGTTGTATCAGCTAAAACATTAACGTTCCTGTAAATGTACCTACATGTAGTGCATGACATGGGTGAACTGACATCTCTGAAACTGCAGCCTTATCTTTGAATGTGCTCAGTATACATTTTTAAGAGGAGAACAGTTTTTCAAACTTGGATTTCTACATCAAGTAATAAAATAAATGTAGACTTAGTCAAAAATTTAGAAAGAAGAACCTTTGACTCTACCCCTCATTAGTATTTTGCTATAACCGGCTCCTTTAGTAGTTGATAATTGATAAGAGGGATCATTGTAGCAATGATTGCATTAAGGTGATTGCATTAAGGCACTGTGGCATAGGTGGCATTGGAGGAGCTGTAGGTTTACTAAATCCCATGTAAACATAGAACTACTGTACTCTTTTAAGGTCGAACCCACTGACAAACACATAGACACAACAAAAAAATTGTATTATACATGGCACTGCATGTAAGACGTCACCAGTAATGAGGACCTACTCCACCCTAAGAAGCGAAGGGAAGTGTGGAGTGTTTTGTTTTCTGCTGAAAGCCTACTTTCTGTTTGTCTACGTGACCATTGTTTGTATTGTGATGTACATGAGGCAAACATTAACATGCAGAGTCTTCCTTGAGACTTGTTTGTACTTCCTTGTTAAGCATCACACCTTGGGGTTGTTGGCTGTTTCCTCCAATCGGATCATCAATTGCGATGTTTCATTTAAGGCTTAAGCTGTCTTCCAGATCCTTTCAATCCACTCTTTTGTACTTCAAATCACATCAAATCAAAGTTAATTTAACAAATGCACAACAATACAGCATGCAGCAGTAGTTGCTGGCAATGAAATGTCTTTTCTGCAAGCTCCCAAAAATCACAAGAATCACAGAAATCACAAAAATCACAAAAATCGCAAAATTGAGGTTATGAAAATAAGGTTACATAATAATAGATGTAATAGAAACGGAATAAAACTCAATATGAGTAGAGCTGCTACAGTATGTGTCCATGGTGTATGCAGTATATACAGGGGGCGCTCATCCTGTGGTCCATGTGGGTCCTAATGCCCCAGTATAGTGACGAGGACACTATACTGTAAACAGGCGCCGTCCTTCGGGTGAGACGTAAAACCGAGGTCCTGACTCTCTGTGGTCATTAAAAATCCCAGGGCGTTTCTCGAAAAGAGTAGGGATGTAACCCCAGCGTCCTTGACAAATTTCCCATTGGCCCTTACCAATCATGGCCTCCTAATAATCCCCATCTATGAATTGGATTCATTACTCTCCTCTCCTCCCCACTGATAGCAGATGTGTGGTGAGCGTTCTGGCGCACTATGGCTGCCGTCGCATCATCCAGGTGGATGCTACACATTGGTGGTGGTGGAGGGGATCCCCATTACCTGTAAAGCGCTTTGAGTGGAGTGTCCAGAAAAGCGCTATATAAGTGTAAGCAATTATTATTATTATTATTATTATTATATACAAGTAGTGCGGTTATGCTGAATATAGTGAAAACTGTGTGTCCATGTAGCCATTACAGGTGATTTGCTAAAGGAGCTGCAGGTTGGCTATTTAGCAGTCTTATTGCCTGGAGGTAGAAGCTGTTCCGTAGTCTGTTGGACTTGGACCGAATGCTTTGGTACCGTTTACCAGGCGGTAGGAGGGAAAACAGTTTGTGACTGGGATGACTGGGGTCCTTGAGAATGGACCTGGCCTTCTTCAGACATCTAGCTGAGTAGATATCCTGGATGTTTGGTAGCTCACAGCCGGTAATGAGCTGTGCTGACTTCACCACCCTCTGCAGTACTTTGCGATCCCGGGCGGAGCAGTTCCCATTCCAGGCAGTGATGCAACCAGTCAGGATGCTCTAAATAGTGCACCTGTAGAAGTTGGCCTGGATATGTGACGGCATGCCAAACCTCTTTAGCCTACAGAGAAAGAATAGGCGCTGCCGTTCTGTTTTGACCATAGTGTTAGTGTGGTGGGTCCAGGTTAAGTCCTCTGAGATGTTAACTCCCAGGAACTTAAAACTGCTGACCCTCTCCACTGCAGTCCCACTGATGTAGATAGGTGTGTGATCTCCTCCCTGGTGTTTTCTATAGTCCACAATCATCTCCTTAGTCTAACTGATGTTGAGAGAGAGGTTGTTCTCCTGGCACCATGCTGCCAGGGTTTCAACCTCCTCCCTGTACGCAGACTCTTCACCATCTGTGATCAGGCCGATGACTGTTGTATTGTCCTCAAACTTAATGATGGAGTTTGAGTTATGCCTGGCGACACAATCATGAGTAAATAAGGAGTAGAGGACAGGGCTAAGCACACAGCCTTGGGGGGCTTCAGTGTTTAGAGTTAGGGTAGAGGATATGTTGGTGCCCACCCTCACCACCTGCGGATGTTCTGTCAATACTTCCGTTTTACAGGGTAATTATAAAACAAACGTTTTATCTTCATCTATTGCATTTAAAGAAAAATCTTTGTCTAAATCAAGACTTTGGACGTTCTAAAATATTATTTTATATGTTACATTGTGAGATGTTAATTGCAGAGTTATTGCTTAATATTTCCTTGAACAAAGAAGTTAATTGGATTGTAATTTATCCATGAATTTTCCTCAAATGAAGTGGTTAATTCACAAGTAATGTTGAACTACAGTCTAACAGCAAGACAGATCAGTTGCTCAGTAAAAAAAAATGACTTTGTTGGTCATACGTTTAGTTTCAGGAATTTCCAGGTAGAACTCTCAGAGAGTGTTTGGAATGTAGACCCAGTAAAGATTAAAGTTAATGATTAACTCCGCATTCTTTGGCTCCTGGTATTGGTTTGGTAACTTGAGTTCAGGCTTTGTAAAAGTGGTCCCTCCTGCAGAACAGGTGTTATTGCCACCAAAGACAGGATTTTGAACATATCTCCCATCCTGTCTGGTTGAAATTGCAACTGAAGTAAATAGAAGCCTATGTTGTTACTGTGTGGAAAATAACATGATTGCAGTTATGAGTCAGACTGTCTTAATCTCTACAGATCTCTTTAAAAAATAGGCTATATAATCATATGGTTTTTTTTCCCTAAGTTATCAGGTGCTTAGGAAATGCATGGGAGTTGATTTGCCTTATACATATTTCATTTCTAGGGTAAAGCTTGGTGTATGAGAAAGTATTTGGGGCATATTCCCCTGAAACAAAAGATTACTTTAGAACCGAAAGATTACTTTTTTCAGAAGTATCATTTCTTCTTAAATAATAAATGAAACAAAACAAGACCTAGTAAATGGGAAGTCTTTGTAAAGCATTGCACAACAATTTGAAAAAGGAACATATCCTGAGCAGGGTGTAATGACCTAAGCCCATGACCAATCTGCTGGTGTCCACATTTGGTGTATGCTGGATAACTAGTTGCCTCTCTGAATTATAACTGATGAGTCACAGTTTGTGGACAAGACACTTTATCTTATTGGACACTTGGATATGATGCAGGTCCATTATTCAGATAAAAAATACCGAATCAGTCAGCCAAGGCCTCTTTAATAACCAAAACATCCAATGAACAAAGGTCTATGCTCTTGTGATTCCAAAGATCTTGCAGAGAAGAGAAAAGATATCACTTTTGGCTCATTTGTGGTCATTTGAACTTTCTCCTGAGCTTGTGACAGCAAATAGCAATCTACTTTCATTTTGTTTGTTCAAATTTGACAGATAAGATAAGAAGGATACAAAATAAGATCTAAGTAACCTCCTATGAGTTTCTGTGTTATGCACTTCCTATGAGAACATAAGGTTACAAATAACAATTTGTAAGTCCATGCAGGCCACCTAACTCATTTAGTTGTGCAGGGGTAGTTGATCCAGGAAAGCTATCCTGCTCTTTCTTGAAGAAAGCCAGGTTTTCTTGGCTAGAACGATAGCTCCAGACACCCATGACCCATTGCTTAAAGAAGGGCCTTCTATTCCACTGTGATAACTTTAATTGTATTCAAAATTAGTGAGGATTAATCATAGTGTGCAAAGACAGGTAAAAGTTGAATCTGTTTGGAACAACAAAGATAGCATTTTTTAATTAAACATAATCGAAGGAAATTACTCAGATTAACAGTACTGTATAATTTACTGTAATCCTGCAATGTAACGAATTTTAATTTAGAAAAATAAACGTTCATGATTTATTGCGAAAGTGTCGGTATGATGTTTTTTTTACTTGAGATAAGTTTTCAGAATGTGTTGTTAGTGACTCACAACAATTCCGTCAATGGATTTATGTCTAGTTTTAGCGTTTTGTACGAAAAAAAGTTGCAGCTCAAATTGTGGTTTTGGAGTTTTGTTAGACACGTTTCCAGTTTCATATCAAACTAGGTCTATTTCTTGCAATAAAAAAAGAAAACATGTTTTTCAAAACTCAGTAAAACGCAGAAAGTGGGCTGCATGAGTCATATAACGATTCACATCTCAATCAGTTTTTTCACAAACTAGTGAAACAAAAATATGTCATAGGGGATGATTACCTCACAATGCTATACCTTAGTCCTGTCTGCTACATCACAGTAGCAACATGCTTCGTCGCTGAACACGTTTTAACTTTTGCACGGTAACACGTTTTTAAAATGAAGTTGGAAACGTTGTACTTTTTTTAGGTTAGAAAAACCAACAACAGCCTGTCTGCAGCTCTCAGACGTTTACGATGTGTGTTATTTGCCTTACATTCTCTTAACCCCCCAGGATCATGACTGAGTGTACGGAGAAAAGTAAGGTACGAGAATTACAATTGTGGGTCTCTGTTGCTTTAAGGAAAGAGGTCTGCGGGTTTTAGGGATGATGTCATGTTATACCCGCTGGAATCGGGCCCTGCAGGACACTCCGCCTTGTAGGAGGAGCCGCTCGCAAAAGTAGACGAATTAGTTTCACAGGTAGAGTTTAACTTTCAAAACAAATACTCGGGCGTCCGTAGAGCACCTGTTAGAAGAACCACGGAGAGTCAGTTGCTGAATTGTACTTGCATGTAAGAGCTGTTTAAATGTGATTTATGGTTATGCCCTCTGTTGAGGAAAATGCACTGGGAAAAACTGCTCCATTTAACAAATGGAAAGGTAAGGTAGACCTTAAAACATTAACTTAAGTTCTTGCTTTTGGTGTTTTTATTTTAAGAATAATGTTGCTGTGTAAATGAAGGACACTTTGTCCGGCTTCGTACGTGATTTAGTTTTTCTAATAGGAGGCGAGCGCGTTGATGTCCTGCGTGTTGTTAGTACATTACTCGCTGTCCCGAAAGTAATGTATTTTTATTTTTATTTACTGTGACGAAAGCAACTACGCAACAAATAATGAATGGGTTTAACCTTCGGAGGTGATATCGATTTTATTTCACCTATTTCATTTACAGAAACTGGTGTACGTTTTTTTTTTCGCTATCGTGTGTGTCGCTTTACAGTATGTTTGATAGGCAT
This sequence comes from Lepisosteus platostomus, assembly GCF_059453375.1. Taxonomy (NCBI): domain Eukaryota; kingdom Metazoa; phylum Chordata; class Actinopteri; order Semionotiformes; family Lepisosteidae; genus Lepisosteus; species Lepisosteus platostomus. The sequence goes on from NC_142616.1 coordinate 57,047,102, forward strand.
AGCAATAGGAACACCATCCTACTACACCTGAAACTCTACATTCTTAAAATAAATTGTGTTAAGCTGCAGTTTTTCTTCTGTTTTTATTATTTTTTCCCTACATATCAACAAGTTTACCGACCGTCCCGGTGCACATTAGCCGAGACAGTGGCCGCCGATGAGCGACGTTTCCCCATAAATTCAGAATATCTAAAGGTCTTATAAGTTTAAGACTAGACCTGTCCAAGCCCGGTGAATTTTTAAAAGCTTACACTGCTGGCGACAGTGGCACAATATTTTGACGTATCTGAAAGGTGTATTGCGATTAGAGTTCCGAAGCTCTGAGCTACGAGGGTTGCTGTTATTGATGTCTGTACCTCTCACTACATGAGACATATTGAACTTTCCAGACTGCCGCTGTTCGGAATGAATGATGTGCAGTTCTATAGCGGTGCCATTGTTTCTGCTTCTTCGTGTTCTTTTCTTTGTTTTAAACGAATGCTGACTGCTACTAAATCTGCAATAGGCCAGTGATGTATTTTCATGTTGCTGTGGATGTCAGGAGTCGATTACAGTAAATACTACAGACTGCAATGGGTTCTTTTGGTGTCGGTTTTCATATACTGTATATTTACTTTTACATTCCTTGTTGGATATACTGACCTTCAATGGGGATGGGAACGGTAAGCTGCTCTACAGAAAAGGTTTTTTTTAAACAGTCTGTTGCTTTTATTTGGTATTGTGTCCTTTTTGCTCTTAAAATTGTGTTTTTGTGCTATTTCAGATGAGTGCAGTGTGTTTAAGATACCGATTTGTTTCCCTTCTTTCAGTTATTCTCAAACAATGGGAGGTATATCAAAACAATCTTCCAGTTTAGCTCCAAAAGGGTAGGAAGATTAAATAAAGTTCTCTTTTAATAGATTGTTGTTGTTTAACATTTGAATTTACACACAGGGGCAAAATAAACTCTACTTTAGCAACAACTGGAAAACAGAAACACTTGTTCCTCTGGGGTTTTCTGAAAAACTGAAGAGAGCCAGTTACTATAACCTCATGGTTGTTGAATTGACTGGCCAAAATGTTTTGTTGATTTGGAGTTAACTCTCGCCCTCTTTCTGTGTTCTGTAGATCGAGCGACTGGAGGTGAGCAGCCTAGCGCAGGCATCCAATGCTGTGGCCTGCTCTGATGGCTCTTTCGCCGTGGACGCGGTGGACAGCACCCCTGACCCCCAGCGCACCAAGCAGGCCATCACGCAGCTGCAGCAGAAGATCCTGAAGCTGACGGAGCAGATCAAGATCGAGCAGACGGCGCGCGACGACAACGTGGCGGAGTACCTGAAGCTGGCCAACAACGCCGACAAGCAGCAGAGCGCCCGCATCAAGCAGGTCTTCGAGAAGAAAAACCAGAAGTCGGCCCAGACCATCCAGCAGCTGCAGCGCAAGCTCGAGCACTACCACCGCAAGCTGCGAGAGATCGAGCACAACGGCATCCCCAGGCAGCCCAAGGACGTCTTACGGGACATGCACCAGGGCCTGAAGGACGTTGGGGCCAAGGTGACGGGCTTTAGCGAGGGGGTGGTTGACAGTGTGAAGGGAGGCCTGTCCAGCTTCTCACAGGCCACCCACTCCGCGGCTGGGGCCGTGGTCTCCAAGCCTCGGGAAATCGCCTCGCTTATCCGCAACAAATTTGGCAGCGCGGACAACATCTCAGGCCTCAAGGACTCCCTAGATGAGTCCCAGGGAGAGGACGGGACCAAGCCTTTGGGGGTGTGCAGCCAGCTGCAGTCCAGCCCTAAGTTCGGCAGCGAGGATGACTGTTCCAGCGCCACCTCAGGCTCAGCAGGGGCCAACAGCTTTACCGGGGCACCCGGTGGCCCCCCCAGCTCCAAAACAAACACACTGGACATGCAGAGCTCAGGGTTCGACGTCCTCTTCCATGAGATCCAAGAGATACGAGACATGCAGGGCCGACTGGAGGAGTCCTTTGATGTCCTCAAAACTCACTACCAGAGAGACTACACAGTAATAATGCAAGCACTACAAGACGAGCGGTACAGGTATGGAGCAACCTTTGTTTTTTTTAAATCACATTGAGTATTTGAGCTGATGAGGGAGGGGGCATTATTGCTCTCATCATATATATATATATGTCCTACCTGTTTTCTTGTTTTAATTCCAAAGTCCAGATGACTCGATTGTTAAATTTTAGGTTTTACATTTTAAATAATTTAAGAAGTCATCCTTTAATGGAACATTGCAGTGTACATACAGTATGGAAATGTATTTGTTTCCTTCTTTTTCCCTGGGAGGGCTGTTAGGTGTCTTTGGTAGTCTGAGGCTTTGGAGCTGCAGAGTCAATATTCAAAGCACTGTCCTGCACCAAGTAATAAGTAGTTTATGTCGTGAAAGGCAATATTTACTATTGATACTAATGTAGCACATATTGCAAGTTTCAGGAAGTGCAGTGTCCCTTTTACTGACCAAAAGCTTAAAGGATGGATGGGTACTTTAGCCTGATCAGTTCCCAAATAATGTTTGTAAAAGCTCCTCATTTTCCATTTTTAAAATGTTGATGTCATGATTTTTTTTTTCAAAACAGTGAGCACTGGTTCTTGAATATTATTCTGTGTTCCAAAATCACCTACCAAGAAATTAAAAGTTCTTCATGTGTAGTAATGCTTCACAAAGGAAAGAAAATCTGTCTGCCACTTCCCGAATGAATAATCTGTTCATTTATTTTTAATCTATACTGAACTGGCATGCTTTTGGAGATTAGGGGACATGACCCTTTTTAAAGGGCTGTCTTGCTACTTACCCTTACACTAGTCTGACAGAAATGTGGTGTTTTTTAAACCTGAGCTGAAGCAGGCTATTTGCAAGCATTTTGTTTTGTATTCAGGTTGAGAAATAGCAGTTTAAAAATAGGTTCATGATGCCAAACTGGCTAACCTAAAGAGGTTTTACCAGAAGCAAGGTCTTGGTGATTAATTAGCAGCATATTTCCAGGAGCTTCAGATCCTATCTCTGTGTGGAAAAGCATGAAAATATAAGTTTCAGGAGAGTTCAGAAATGAGTTATTTTCAATCAACATTTTTCTGCAACTGGAATCATTTTCATTGTGTGAGCGCAAAGCCGTTTACAGGCAGAAAAAGAACGAGTAACAACATCTCACATTTACACAAAGCTTTTCATTACAGTATAACTGTAGATGATAAAAGGGTTGTACTGTAGTGCTTCTACTGAAGCCACAGTTGTCCCCTGAGCACAGAGCATTGTAAATTAATTAGCACCAGCGGAGTCAGCCTGTTGGATCTTCTGCTTAGCATAGTTTTTACAATTGAGCCTTTTCTCCTTTTGCCAGCTGTATTGCAGTTGTCATTCAGAGAACACAATTTTGATACCAGGTTTAGTAATAGCATCTGACAGGGCAGAGTCGACTTTCTTAGGGAATTGCCAGTATCAGTGGCACCTACAGAGAGAGATGAAAGTGCTCAGAGCAGCCAAAACTCAAGAACATGTCTTTAATTTAGGTAGGTTATACACACGCGGAAAGCTTAGCTTTTCAGTTCCTTGAAAAACAACTACAGCTTTGTAAATCTAACTCCATATTTTTAGAAATGGAAACTTATATAGCATCCCATCTGCAATATTGGGCATCAGTCATTTTGTAAACAAAAACAAAATCCTTATTTAGTAAACGTGTTGAAATGTTAAATTCAGAATAAAGAAATATTCAGTTTCTTATTTCAATGTGTAAGTGACTATTGAAGACATAACTGACATAAATATGTATTTGCTTCCGTCACGCATATCTGAGACTATAGCATAATCATAGAAATTAATGCATTTCCTACATACCTACTTACAGTACAATATGGCCAGTCCACTTCTCCAAACTTGGCTGCAACATCTATCCTGCTGGAGGGGAGTGTCCTTTGGCTAGTTGTAAAGTATTACCTCATTCAACAACACAGGATCCATTGTCACAGCTTCAGAGCTCAGACCTACCTGTGAATTACCAGCCAACAAAGAACTGTTCTTCTTGATGACGGAGCATTCATATTGACCCTCAGAAGTGATAGGGTCATGTTGTTCATTCTGAAAAATAAACATTAACATGTTGACTCTAATTAACTTTCTGTAGAGCAATGTATTTAACCTGTATACAAAGTTTATTTGCACAAGAGTAAATGAAAGTTTCTCAACTGCCATAGTTTTTTATTTAGCTTTTGGAAGCATGGATTATACATTTAATGAATTTAAAGACTTTTTCTCTGCACGGAGAGAAAGTAGTATAAGATAATTATATACATACTGATATTTGAAAACATGAGTTGGACCTCTTTTTGCTTTATTTAAACATGTTAAGCAATATGTTAATTTATAAATGATCAAACTGATAACCTTTACTTTTTCCATCTTAAATTTAATGATGTTTTTTTTTATATTTAGTAAGCATGGAAAAATAATCTAGAACTGAGTATAAAGTATAATGTATGTATACTGTAAATTAAAAGGTATGACAGAAACAAGTAGTTTAACTGTTAAAGGACCTGCCCTAAATAATCTTCTTGAGGAAGATGTGTTAGTAGGTTTCTCCATGTTTCGGTACATCATATGCTTCCATTACGAAGTAGTTTATGCTTCTACAGTATGTGGAGCCTCTGAGATGAAACCACCTGAGGGGTTTGGATAAGGTTGCGTTTCATTGCTGTTGTTGTTACCAATGCCAAGTTTCTTCAGCAGTCAAGCTTAATATAAATGTTACGATAAGTAATGTGAACCACAGACTCAGCTCTCTGTTACTCTTGAATGGCAAGCAACTCCGTTATGCCCTCTTCAGGCCTTTCATAGCCTTGCTGGAGACTCTTTTGAAACAGCCATGTAAACAATATCATCTGGTATCCGTTATTATTGGCCAGTTTGGCTCTTCCTCTGATTGCCTTTATTTGAGCTGTCCTTGAAACAAGCCTTGACGTTTGTTTTAGTCTGTGATCACATTTACTTTTGGTCCTATGAGAAGGGGAATTTCATGTTTTGAAGCTGGTTTCAGGAACAGCTGCTATCTTCAGGCTATGAAAGTCCCTTTGAAAGTGCTGAAACCTACTGAAATATATTTTGATGTGGTGGTTCAGAATAGAATCGACTAGGATGTAGCATGACATGGAAAGTACAATTACAAGAAGGGCTGTTGGTGAAGGATGACCTCATTTCTGCTTGTAGACTTGTTTCACATTGTCTAATTGCATGATGTTTCTCTAGTTCATCCTGGTTAGCCACAGAAAATACTACATTTAGATCTAAGTGTTCTTAAAATATTTTCTACTGTTATCTGCAGTTTGTTCAGTGTGTTTTGTGTATTACGCACTTAAATACTTTCCATTATAAAAGATCAGTCTAAAGTAGTCTTTGTCTGAGGGAGTTTGACTTGTTCCTGTCATTTTATTTGTTTGGGGGAAAACCTATAATCAAAAAGGCTGGCAAGTGTTGTTTGAGAAATTTAAGTAACATTTGCTTCTTTCCTTAGAAGCACAGAATTATTCAGAGGGTCTGGTGTGCTTTAGGCTGGACAGGACATTTCAGAGACGTTTTCTTGTGTATAATAATATCAGTGAATGCCTTGATTTATGGGAACCCTTTTTTTCTGACGTCCTTTCTATTTGTGTTCAAGGCCCTTTCCTCCAGCTTCGAGATTCACTTCTGTTACAAAATGTCATTAAGAAGTACACATTTCTGCTGAAGGCAGAAAAAGGTTGAAATGAATTTTGCATTGGGTTTCTTTGGCTACCTGTGGTGCAGAAGTAGTTCAGTAGTTCAGTTACTCCTGCTAAACACAGATACTTTTTGCCTTGGTACATTGTTTGCTTTGAGAACAGAGGCTAACAGATGAGAACACACACAGGCCAGTAATGCAGGTGTCCTTGAGAACTTTTGGCGTTAATACTGTATTTTAGATCCTCTCCTGTTAAGGTGTATGCTGTCGTGGCCAAAAACTTTCAAATTGTAAACAAAAAATATTGCAAAACATAACCAATGAATAACTTTTTCATTTTTTGAAAGTGAAACACAGTAGTTTGTCTTTAATGAACATGAAAGGAGCCATTGTTTCTGAAAACAGAAGGGAGAGAAATTTGATTGGAAGTACGATCCCAAACAGGAAAGAAGACAGTTTCTCTGTACATTCCAGCAGTTTTAACTTATGCTTATGCTTATGCCTCATAAGTATCGTTGCCTGGTTTAGATCTTTCACAATCATGCATTCATTCTTTGTGCTGGTGCTCGCTGTCATACCCCTAGAGGGCAGGGAGTTCTTCCTTAGCCTGTGTCACCTGTATCTCTGCCTGCTGGGCTAACAGGTTTAGAAGGGTGCAGCAGGAAATGACCATTTATGGAAAGCTCTCTGTGATTAGTCAGGGCTGGAGAGCAGGCAGGACGGAGGAGGTCTGTAAATGATGAGGTAGGGGATTTACAGTAACACCTGTGTCATCGAGTACTTGGCAGTATCACCAGGTTATTTTCCAGATTTTCTTTATCAGTAGTTCTTCTGTGCCTTCCTTTATTCCTTCGTGACCAACTGATAAAACCCTATAGGTTATTTTATAATGGACAGTTTTCTCATTCCAAACTGCTTTGCACATACTGTGAAGTTTAGAAGAAATCCATGGTGCAGTTTTCTATAATCATGAATCACTTTTAGTTGCATTGTCAAAACCTGGCTCCCAAAATCCGTCGCAAAAGCTGAGTTATGGATGAAGTGTTATGAAAAGTCTGTTTAACTCCAGTTATGGATTATATGTGCATTTTAGGAGCAACAGTCCAATTTTTGTGAAAAAAATCTTCTATATTAAATAAATTAAATAGTAGTAAACTAAAGTAAATTTTAAAAATGGATACAATGTAAAGGATAAGACACTCATGGAAACTGAATCTAATTTTTACATCTTAAACTCTGTCCTTAGGTTTATGGATAAACTATTTTGTCTAGTCTTCCATACCTTTGAGTAGAATAGAGTCCTGGAGAGGTCTGGGGTATGTACAGTACATTTAGTTAAGATGAGACTGGAGACAGGGAGGTGAGATTAAGAAATTGAATAGACACTAGAACATTGTCATTGTTACAAAGAAACAGCCTGTGCTTTGATTTTCACCTCAATGACGTGCGATCTGGTGATTGATGTTTCAGTATCTTTTATACTTTGTAGGTTAATATTACTTGTTAGTATGAAGTTGTACAACAAGATCCAGTTGATATTTTAGTGAAAAGAACAACTGTAACAATCATGTAAGATGAGCCAAAGGATTCTGTTACTTTCAGCATATCTTTGGTAAATTCCACCTCACTGAGCTCGTGTGTCCTGTTAAGGGTATATTCTTATGGTGTGGGGGAGGGGGTAGTGTAAAAGTACAAAGTCACTAGTCAGCGTTGCTATCAGTTTTGATGCCTAATAAAAGTTATGCCTTTTATTGTCATCTCCTAGATCGGAGATTAAGTATATTAGCAAAGCAGTAAAACTGACTTGAGTATCTCCTAACCCTGTTGTAGATAGGAGTCTACTGTTAAAGTAATAACAGTCCAAAATGTACCTGTCAGACAGTATCAGCATGTCAATGCAGATAGACAGTAACTTCAGAAAAATCCCATGTTCTGCTAAGTGTCACTGCCTTAGAGCACCCTCTAGTGGCCAGTCTGTGTCCTACACTGCCTCCTACAGCTCTATTTGGAGATGTGGAAAATATAAAAATAAACTTTATTTTATACAGTGCCTTTAAAGGTGGGTTCTCAAATTGCCTTACAGAACAACAACAAAAATAAACAAATACAGAAGATATAAAAATGAGAGGAGACAATAGATGGGAGCACTAAATACAGTAGGATCAAAAGGATAAATTTTTGCTGCTGGAAGAGGTGTTAGTGGGGCCAGCAGGGGGTGCTCACCCTGTGGTCCATGTGGGTCCTAATGCCCCAGTATAGTGACGGGGACACTATACTGTAAACAGGCACCGTCCTTCGGATGAGACGTAAAACCGAGGTCCTGACTCTCTGTGGTCAATAAAAATCCCAGGGCGTTTCTCGAAAAGAGTAGGGGTGTAACCCCGGCGTCCTGGCCAAATTCCCCATTGGCCCTTACCAGTCATGGCCTCCTAATAATCCCCATCTATGAATTGGCTTCATTACTCTCTGCTCTCCTCCCCACTAATAGCTGATGTGTGGTGAGCGTTCTGGCGCACTATGGCTGCTGTCGCATCATCCAGGTGGGGGCTACACATTGGTGGCGGTGGTGGGGAGACCCCATTACCTGTAAAGCGCTTTGAGTGGAGTGTCCAGAAAAGCGCTATATAAGTGTAAGCAATTATTATTATTATTTTATTATTATTATTATTATTATTATTAAATAGCAGAACCAGTTAAGTAAAGGCCCTTCTAAAGAACAAGGTTATGAGTCTAGATTTCAAGGAGTGTAGGGTAGGTGACTCTTAGGGATAGAGTTCCAGAGCTTTGGTGCATAACAGGATGAAAGCCCTGTCACCCATTAGGACCTGAACATGGACAGTATTCAGGTTCTGATGGGAGACCACATTGCCAGTTATGCTCTTGGCTGCCCCAGTGCGAAACTGCAATGACCCGCGGGTCTCTGTGTCTCCGTCTGTGGCGCAGGTGTGAGCGGCTGGAAGATCAGCTGAACGACCTGACCGAGCTCCATCAGAACGAGATCCTCAACCTCAAGCAGGAGCTGGCCAGCATGGAGGAGAAGATTGCCTACCAGTCCTACGAACGCGCGCGAGACATTCAGGTCAGTGCTGAGCCAGCCAGACGAGGCCTGGCCGGTACAGAGGCTGCTCCCCCTTCTCAAAGCTGGGTCGTTTAATACAGTCTCGCCATAGCCTTGCACCAAGATCGCTAAATGTGTGCCTTTTCACTGGAAGAAGAACGTGTCCAGGCACTAGCCATTTAAAATTCCCCTACGTCGTTGTTCCCGCTAATGGTACTATACTGCTATGTCAGAAATCATTTAATGGCTTTTAATAGGAACTACTAAATGATACATCATCCAGGATAACATTTCATCAGGGTTATGTTCAATAAGCAGAGTGCTCTGACAGAATGAATCAACTTTATTAAACAGCCTTAGGACAGAACATTTTCAGATTGTGATGAAGACGACAGCCCAGTTTTTGGAAGATTGTCTAGAAATGAAGGTGCAGATCTGATGGCTAAAGTGGTGATATTTTTATTTTAAATGGTTATGTGGACCACAAGGAAGTAAAGGACATTTTAAGGCTTGATTATTTAGGGTGGGTTAGACCCAATACCCCTCTTCTCTCACTGGCACACCCAGCAAAGCAACTCCTCAGACCATGGCCATGTGCTTGTGTATTTGCATATCATTAACTAGGTTGTTTGTGTAGCTTCATTTGGACACCATTAAACATCCTGCATAGTATTATTCTATTACCTCATGAGAGATTGTCAATAAGCTTCACTTCGACAAAATCAATTGGGATTGAAAGCTTTCAGGGAGGTTAATCTAATATTCATATCCTGCTTTTTAAGTTTTTTAGTCTGAAATCCCTTATTGTTCAGTTCCCTGTACTTTCTTTACTTGGTTGTTGTATGCTGGATTCCATTTATTTAGCTTTTGAACTATCAGTGTAGTTTCTGTGCTCTGAAACTTGGAATTAAATTGAAAACAGTTGAACCCCTTCACTGTGTTAGTAAATTCAAATAGCACCTTTTAATTCATTATTTGATTCATTTGTTGGTATTGCATATTTTTGTATGGAAGCCTGGGTGTGTTAATTAAAAGCACTGATATAAGTGCATGTTCAGGCTTCTGCAGCTGCCTGAGACAGCTGGCATATTGTCGCTGCAGAAGGGTTTTGCAAATATACTTCAGCAAAACCAGGTCTTCTTGCACATTAGGTGCCTTGCCCTGTTCAGATCAATAAATCGTTCATGTTTCATTACCCTAGGATTGTTAAAAAATACATGGCTGGATGTCTTATGCTTTTGAAAAGGAATAATAGCATATTTAAAGCCATAATGTTTTCACGTCAACAGAGTGGATGAGAAGACTCATGGGGGCATGATTCTCTGGCTACCTACCCCAGGACAGTAATGTCCTCCCCAACATGAAGCAAGCCTCATGTTTTTCACATGATGTGCTGCATGTTTCAAGCCTCATTCTTAAAATATTTGTGCATCCTGCCAGACGGCATCAGAAAATGTGACATGGCTCCTCATTGAGAGTGTAGGCCTTCAATATTTAAGCCTTTATATAAATAGTGTGATCTCTTCCTTCTGTTGCTCCATTCACCCACAAATGAAACCCTGGCATAATGGATGAGCTTTAGCAGTCCAGAGGCTGAAACTGATTTTCCACTGAAACTGTTTTGCAGGAAATGAGGGCAAGCAAGCTTTTCCTATGCTGTACTATTCTAGCAGTCATTTCTGCTTTGGAAATGGACTTAAGAAGAAAGCTAGTCCCGACTCTGTCTGATAGCAGAATCCATTCTCTCGCAGGACATTGTTTGACAAAGGAAGAAAAACAAAAACAGATCAGTGCTGCACGCTGGGTAGCATGGGGCATAATAACAAACCGATTTCCTGCTTACAGTCTGTGTGGGTCCTAATGCCCCAATTAAGTGATGGGGAACTATACTGTAAAAAGGTGCCATCCATCGGATGAAAAGTAAAACCAAGGTCCTGACTCTGTGATCATTAAAAATCCCATGGTGTTTCTTGAAAAGAGTAGGGGTGTCAATCACCCAGGTCTCCTGGCCAAGTTTCCCCCTGCCCTTTACCAATCATGGTCTCCTAATCTCCATCTGTGAATCGGCTTCATTAATCTTTCTTCTCCCAACTGATACCTGGTGTGTGGTGAGTGTACTGGCGCATCATCCAGGGGGGGCTGCACACTGGTGGTGGTGGAGGAGAGTTCCCATTACCTGTAAAGCTCTTTGAGTGGAATATCCAGAAAAGCTATATAAGTGTAAGGAATGAATTTTGTTATTAATTAGTAACGCGTGCTGTATCTCTCCCCTACCCACAGGAGGCGCTGGAGGCCTGCCAGACCCGGATCTCCAAGATGGAGCTGCAGCAGCAGCAACAGCAGGTGGTGCAGCTAGAGGGGCTGGAGAACGCCACCGCGCGGACCCTGCTGGGCAAGCTGATCAACGTGCTGCTGGCCGTCATGGCCGTGCTGCTGGTCTTCGTCTCCACCGTGGCCAACTGCGTGCTGCCCCTCATGAAGACGCGCAACCGGACGTTTAGCACTTTCTTCCTAATGGTTTTCCTTGCCTTCCTGTGGAAAAACTGGGACGCCATAGCAGGATACCTAGATCGTTTCCTCCAGCCCCCTGACATGACTGCCGGAAGTAATGTGGGGCAAAAGACATAATGGAGAAATGAAAAAGATAACACCTCCGGGAAAGAAAACGACATTTAGCACAAAAAAGGAGGTGGAAAACTAAAGGATGGCAAAATCCATTTTTTTTTTCAAGGAACAGAGTGAATTTGTTTACATTTTGGATTTTTTTTTTCCCTTGCAAGAAGCATTGCAATACTGTTGTTTTGTTTTTTTGTTATTTTTAGAATTTAATCAAGTTCTATCGTTTTTGTTTTTTACTATAATAATTCTTATTTTTGTTAAATTACATGTAGCATTAAGATCCTTTTTACACAAACCTGAAAGGATTGCACAAGGAAGAAGCAGCCTGTCTGGAATCAGGGGGGTTCTGTTCGGATGTGCAGCTCGGGTCCCGAGCTCTTTCAGACGATTGCTTTAAAAGAACCATTTCCGAGAAATGAAGTGTGCGGCCCCGGGAGTCCATGGGATCAGCCCATTACTGTGAAACGTGAGCACATTCCACGGATGAAAAGGCGATGGATTCAGGGTTTTTGCTGCGAATGAAATAGGAGGTGGGGACAGAGGGGAGTGGCAACTTGCGCCCCTGTGGCAACCTCGACGCGTCTGCCAAAGTTTTAAAAATGGATTAAAACTTGGCCTAACACCAACCACATTGTACCATAACCGAGATGCTCTCATTTTTTTTTTTTACAAAAGTATTGTGAAGTACCGATGTTTTTCACCAAGAAACCCCATTTATTTCCATTTGTTCCCCATGCAAAAAAAGAAAGAAATTAACATACTTGAAGAGTGTAATGCTCAAAGACTCTCAGTGCTTCCGTACTGTTTCTATTAGCGATAAAAGTAATTTTTATTTTTTTTTATTTTTGAAATAAAGAAGCTGTTTTAAATTAAGCAATGAGTGAATAATTTATAGCGTGAACCATCTCAGTAGGGGGGTGGGGGGGGGGAGGAGAACTTCCAAATCCTGTTTACTGCGTCGCCATCAGAAAGTGGCCTTGCATACACATTCTTTCTGATACCTTGACCTTGGGAAATGGCAGGAAGAAGTGTAAACCGTTACCGACGTGGGACAGAACTTACTGGCCAAAGTCAGCTAGTGTTCGAATCAACCTTGGCTGTGAATAATTGTCTTCTGTGTCGTAACACGAGTGTTTCTGCTTTATTGTCATAGCTTTTAGACTATGAAAAAATTGTTACACTGGTTACATGTACAGGAACTTATTTTCTGCAATCAGAAGAACCAGATATCCTACAAACAACTAAGTAAGGGATCTTTGCTGACCCAGATCAGAGCTGTATGTGTATTTAGTTTGAAAGAAATTGAAATTCCACATTGGGGAAGATTCTTTAATTCATTATTCCTGCTCCTGAAGTACTATTTACAGTAATGGGCGGGGAGTTACTGTAGTTTGCACTGGTTTAACTTGTTTCTTCCATGAAAGGAGTATAAAACAAAAGCTCATTCATCCTGATTTGGCTTCTACTCTGATTGCCAGTGGCAGCAGTGGAAGTCAAGCTTAGTGTGTGATGTAGGTCACATTCACTGAAATTTTAAAATGAAGGAGGATAATATATTCAATTCATAAGTCATTCAGACTGTACAAAGTAATCAATGCTGTTGCTAAAACATGTTTGTCTGCTTCAAGTCTAGGCCATAGACTTGAAACATTGAAACATAAAGCTATATGGTTCACAGTTTTGTGCCAGCATTATGCAGGCATTTCAAGTTTTGTTCCATACTTATTACTGTCAAATTTATTAAAATTAGACCTCAATCCCGGAGCAGCTTTGCATTTCACCTGTGAACTAAGATATTGAAATAAGACAAGTCTGGTAAATAGGTTAATATACACATTTTATGATAAACCAATTACTGTAAAGAATGTGTTTTGCATCAAGATGTCCTTCCTGATATTTATAATGATGTGCTAACTACCATATAAATGTCTTTTTTTGGCGTAATCTGAAATTGGTACACCCGAATTGAAGAGGTGGAGGTTTATTTATGTAAATTACCACATTTTAAAAAAATGATCGTCACATCAGTTTACAGATTTTTGCTTTATTAATCTGAAAACTCACAATGACTTTGGCAAAGGCAAAATGTGGTAAAGGGTTCTGCCGATGAAATGGAGATGTGTGTCAGTCCAACAGACAGAGAACTACCTGATGACTTAAAGCAGTGTTGATTTGAAGAGTGAACTAATATTCACACAGATGAGTTAGCAATCTGAAGACAATACAGTGACATTTTTTCCAGAGGGAACTTCTTGTGCGTCAAAGAGTTATAAACCACAGCCCCACTTGTGCTTTTAGCTTAGAATTTTTTTCTGTCTTCCTGATGCTTTGATTTGCCCTCACATTTCTGCATGCTGTAGGGTGATGTGACATGGGAGAGGAGTATGGTCCTGCAAGATGTTGGGATGCCACCAACAGTACAAATTTAATGGCAAGACTCCCTCCTACACCCTGCATCTGATTTCTTCAGTTCCTCCTTCTCTTTCTGAAAGTCTCATGGCCTATCAAGGAGAACTAAATGGCATAAGATCACTGGAGCACAATGCCATACACATGGAGCTCTTGAATAGAAAATAGCTGATTGCTTGTCCTGCTTTTGCATTGTTGTATGCATAGAGTTTGGGATGTCAAGGTATCTGGGAAACTGATAATCAAGAATTCCATATTCTACTGGATATCTCCACCCATTTGCTGTAACTACGATTGCTTGGAGGACCTCGACAGACCATAACAGGGCAAGCACATGGCAGGACTACCGTCCTTGCCAGGCCACAGATTCGCACACATATGCTTGCAAGGGGGGAGCAATTTTATAGACGACAATTTAAAGACAACCTAGATGGCATGTCTTTGGACTATGGGAGAATACTTGAACATGAGGAGATCATACAGCCTCCTTACAGACTGGGCCAGATTTGAACCAAGCACCCTGGAGATACTGAGTGACTGCACTACCCACTGTATTTTTCCTTAATATAACACCCTTTGTGCCAAAAACCTCTTAAAAACCAGCACGTATGAGCTTTTTGTATAAACTATTTGTGGGTGGAAAGATATACAAAAGAATCGGAATTGGAGTACTGAGCAAAATATGGTAGATTTGTTTTTATTATTTATCTCTCTGAGATAGCACACTGTTGGCATTGTTCACGTATTAAGCAATTAAAAGCCTTCACTTGAATACTCAGTTGTGGCTTTCCATTTTATTATAGTTTCACGATCAATCCCAAGTTTTATAAGTAATCAGCAATAATGTCATGAATGTTTAATGGGTGGGTGTGTCTTGTGCTCCTTGCCTGTCTGGCTTTTATGCTGGCCATTCAGCTGGTTGAAAAGAGAGCCACAGTTTCTGTGTAATGTGAGCTACTGAGCTCTCCAGCTGCGGTGCGCGTCAGATTGGAGATGGTTAATAATTGTATTAACCTTGTCCTGTAGGTGGGCTTCTGGTTTGAGAGGGGCCATCTTTCAGATCTTCAGCTGTGAGGCTTTAGATCGCAGGGAATTGAAAGTCCCGTACAGTCATGCTATGCAAAATCTCTTTCCGATTTCTTCAAAGGTGCACTAACTGGAAGTCATGCACAACTTATCTGATACGAATTGGAAGTGTGTTCAACAAGGTCTCACTGTTCAGACTGAATGACAAATCTTTCTTTTTTTCTTTTCGTGTTGCATGTTGCAAAGGTCCTTTCTGATGGCTGGTGTAAACAGGCAGTCTATAGATGGCAGTGACTGGTGTGGAAGGCTATTGATGGTTCTAGGGGAAAAGGTCCAGTCAAAAGAACTCCAGTGCCTTTTGTTATGCCTCTCTTTTATAATTGTTTGAATAAAGTTGAAGCATTCCCAACTTAACTGTTGAGACAGTATCTTTTTTAACAAAAATAATTTATTATTGGTAAAACATAAAATGTTAGTTTACCCTTACAATGGCATACATGTGCTGTAGTTACTGGTGTTTATTTTTTCTTTCTGAATTCATGGGTATGAACAGCATTTTCTAAAAGGCAGTTTCAGCAATAACCAGGTAGAATTAACAGTCTGTATATGGCTCAAAACAACTGACCTATTTAATGACTGACCTATGTCATGCTTTTTAAATGCCATTAAATGATTTTGTATGTGCAGAATTTAAAGACAGAAAGCTAAGCTGATTTTTGTAAAAACCTTACAGTCTTAAAGACACAAACAATACTATCTGCAGCATATTGACCAAACCAAAAACAAAATTAAAACTAAAAAACAATGAATCAAGGACAAAATGTCACAATTGTTTATGATTCTGTGCATATTCTTAAAATTATTGTTTAACTGTTAATTAATTGCTTTAAAACAATTAATTAATTGTTTAACTTTGCTACTTTTTCCTGAAATGTTACTAATGTCTGTAACTAAGATTTTTGTTCCCGGGTTCTTTTGAGGAAAGAAAAGGCATTTTCTAAGCATGCTGATGATTTCCGTTAACCTGCTGGAACTACAATTTTGTTTAAAAAAAGGTATTGATCTCAGATCTCCCTTGAACTGAGATCAATCCGTAAAGTCTAGTTAAGACCTGCTGATTTTGTGTATAAAAAGGTACTCTTACAAAGCCCTGCTGTTGAATTCTGAGTATTTTCACAAAAAGAAATCAGTAAATTATTTTCAATAACCCCGTGACTAGTCTTTAATTAAATATTGTCCTGTCTGAATTTCCATATCCTAAGCACTGTTATTATTAACATAGCACATTTAATTGTTTAAATGATATTGAAATTTCCTTGGGAGTTAGTTCTGCACCATTACTGTGTTCTGACACATAACACAAGAAGGGTACTTGTGAGTTTGCACTCCAATTTAGAGAGATGTTTCAAAGGTTCACTCTGAATACAGTGCTTAACATGCTTGTTTCAGTTACCAAAAACAAAGCATGACTTTGCACAATAATGAGGATGATATTCTGTTTTGTAGTTTATTAAAACTTTCTTACAAGCTGTAAACATTTGATCGGGTTTTTTATTTGATAGAGTTCCCCTATTCGGAAAATCGATTTGATATTTAAGTCTGGTATTTAGAAACCCTGGAAAATGAATAACAATAAAAAAAACTCAACAGAGATTGAGCTACTGTAAATATGGTATACTTCCTGTCTTGAAAGAATGTTGTAAGAAGAAGCGAGCACTTATAAATCTCCTGTTTGAGATTTTTTTTGTTGTATTTTTCCTTCCATAAAGGGGTCCCTTCGTCGGTTAGTTCTGAAATGCAGTGGTATAAAGCCCTGCATACACAGCATTGCCGTGACTAAGAAATGATGGACAGCTAAATATGGGGTTTTGTTTTTCTTATGCAAAGTCTTATTAAACACTATTGAACATGGAAAAAAAAGATACTGTCTCAAAAACAGTTTTTTTTGTTTCGTTCCCGATCTCAAAGCTACAATGCGACGGCGTACAGAAAGAAAGTCGATGCTTGAAGAGTTTTACCGTGGCAAGAAGGCTAGCGGTTTAACAATGAGTATTTAATGAAGATTGACGAAAAAAACCCTCGTCCTGTATGTGTCTGTGTGTTGTGTGCAAGGTGGTACCTTTAGTAGGTGTCTGTTTTAACCGGAAACCGTGTTTTCACTTGTACTGTAAGTTGACTCACTAGCACGGGTTGGAAGTACGGTGAAAAAAGAGACACTTGTGAAAGTAACACTGTAGTTTTTAGAGTTTAAGCTGCTAATTGTAAAGGAAGATTTTTAAGAAAATTACATTTGTCTTGTTCTGATGGCTGCAGATGGTTCTGTGGCAATTTTACTGTACAGTAAAAACCGAAATAAAGACCTCAGCTATTAATTAAAACACGTTTTCTTTATCTTTGTCTGCATGGGTATGATACAGTGTGATGGATCTGTGTTTTTTTTTCTAAATAGTTAATAACACTATTACTCTAATTACTCTATCTTCCTAAGCAACCACCTGAGGGTAAATTTCCAAGGTACATCATGCAACTTTAGAAAAATGTTTGGTTTCTAAAGTTTTATGACATGTCATACTTGTACCCAAAAGAAAATCTTTAATCTTTTTTTACCATGGAGCTCTGTGTGGGTAATATTTGAAAGTGTTAGTCATGCTAATGAGCTATTCCACCGTAAAACCAATTCAGAGGAAGTTTCTTAAAGCTCATTGAGGAAACATGTTGGATGACATTTAGCAACCAGGTCAGTGCCACCCAGACTGATTAATTAATGTTTCAAAGGACTTTTCACCATGAGCGCAACAACATTTTTCATTCCCACACTAACATCAGTTTACTGAAATGTTCTGGAAGCCAGAAGGTTTTGTCATGTTTATTAAGTAAAACAGTTGATATAGAGGCATGGCTTCTGGATCCTTCTATTGAGCATGTGGTCTCGTCTGATGCACTGTGGTGTCACTTTGCCACAACCATTACCAGGAATAAGTGGTTTTCCAATGGATTTATGGATTCAATAGGTGAAATAACATATGTGACGGTAATTAAAGCAAATGTGGAGGAGTTGTGGATCTGTAGGTTTCAACAAGTGGGCTATGATTAGAGATCAGTTTGCTCCTAGGAATATTTGGTGCAATACAGGCTGAAATTGCATACGTTGCTTTTATTATTGGATCTGATACTTTCAGCCATAAATACATGCCAGATACAAAATCAAATCTTCAGCAGAAATGCATATTGAAATGCATCCTGAAAACTCCAGGAAACAAATTGCACAAATGATACAATGGGAATCTTGTAAATATTCAAAATGCTTTAAAGTTAGGTCTGTGGCTGTTTGTAGTTATTGTGTATAAGAATGTAAAAGTTGGATTAGTCCCTTGCTAATTTACAGTTTCAGGATAAAGAACAGAAAACAAGTGGGAAGGCACTGTAGATACCACCTTCAACATGTGGCTTTCAACTACTTCATAGTGCTCAATCACTTGAGGTGTCCGTGAAAGTTATTACCAGGACAAGCTGAAAGGCACTTGGGTTAAAATGGGTCCTTTAAGATAAAATATTCATTTTATTTTGTATATTCCTACTCATCTTCCACTTTGATTTCATTATAATTATAAAACCTTGGAAAAGGACAAAATATGCACTGCAGCTTTGTTTGGGTGTTAGGAAAGCACTATAGTGTTTTGTCTGAGCTAATAGGAGGAAACTCCCGTTTTGGGACTCACTTCTGAAACCTGTATCCAGGGCTGGACTGCTTTTGTTGCTGCCCTGTTAAGAAGTGATACTAGACTTCACACCTGTATAATAGCAAGATTTAAAGTATATACTGAGCCCTGTAAGAACAACTGTCCGTGAAATTGTTAAATAATGAGCTTCACAATGTACCTTGTATTCGATCATTCAAACTAGAACATTTTTTGGCACTGGTGTAGATCGGATTTATAAAGTGGCATAATCATAAATATCTCTCAAGCTACTTTTTTATTACCATTTACCTCCCAACCCTACTTCCCTGAGGAAACCGCCCAGCAGGTTTTTGCTGGGGTCATTCAATCAATAAGAACATAAGACCACAGGCAGGGGGGGCTACATTATGTCAATTGAGCCTTGGTTATACCATTTCAGTCCTCCTGCATCAGATCTAAAGCTGCTGATGACTTAATGAGATTTACAAAACATGTTGGACTGTCCCTCTGTAGGGCAGTAATGGGTGAGTCCCAGACTAGGATGGTAAAATACGTTAATCTTAGTTTGGCAGTAGTAATGGGTGCCTACATTGAGGGTTAGGTAGGTGGCACCATCTGGTGGTAAGAACTTGTTTCTGGAACGGACTCCCGAATTAAAGTCTTTGAGTTTGGCATTTTTACATTGTCTGCTAACAGCAGAAAAATCAAAGTGCTGTATTACACTGGTCTGTGACAAAAATAAAAGATTTCAGAGACAGCCGAATACTTAAACAGTAGCAACCTCTCCCAGAAAGCAAACATTGACAATGAGATGGAGTCCACACGGGCCTCCTTAAGACAACAACAAAAAACATCTTGACCGAACACGACCTAAGAAGAGATACGAAGATCCAGGTCTACAATGAAGTCAGCAACCCTAGGTTACAGATCACCCCCAGCTTTAGGAGTCTGGAGCAACACAGCCAGAGATGCCTGCAGGTGATGCCTCAAATGAAATGGGAAGACACACTGCCACCATGACCAAGAACCAGCCTTGACACATTGATCCTCTTGCACCAGCTATTGGACACATTATCCATTATTTCCATGCAATATGCAACATTGCACTGAACTGGATATTGTGTGAAGATGCCTCATTGACTCCCTCCTGAATTGACTCTTTCAGATACAGCCTCCTCTCAGCTTAGGTGGAGCTTACCTCCATCTAAGATCCTATGATGCTCAAATCAAATGCTAGAAAGACACTCTGAAAGCTTACTTCAAGAAAACAGATGTAGATGTCATGCCTTGAGGTGCTGACAATTAACTGCACCCATCAGGCACATGGGACATTATTTCAAGAAGAGGTAAAAGCACCTAAACTGTGGAGATCTTTGCCTTTATCGATAAGAAATTCTGAGTATGTACAATGTTTTAAGGCATGCTTTAATGCAGTCTTTTAACTAAAGCATGTTTCTATGTTTTTCCTTTTGTACATTCATGTGTTCTTATACAATGCTTGAGATGCAAGACGTGAAACAGTGTTCTATTACAAAAATTAATTTCACTTCGAGTTAACTAAAAGTGTCAAGCTGTTTTAGTAAAAAAAAGAGAAAGATCATAACTGGAATATAAGAGCCAGGAGACCTAAGACGGCTCCTTTAAAATTTTAATTTAGAATTAAAATGAATCCTATAGTGCAGCACAGTGATGCAGTGGTTAGCATTGCTGCCTTTCAGCTCTGTGGCTCTGGGTTCAATTCCTGGGGACCTGTCTGTGCGGACTTAGAACATTTTCCCCATGTTTGTGTGGGTTTCTTCCACAGTCTAAAGACAAACTGGTATGTTAATTGGCTTCTTGGAAAATTGGCCCTGGTGCCGGTGTTTGCGTGTCTGCGTTTCGAGCAGCAGAGGCTCCAAAACGCAGAGTTCACTGTGCTTTTAAAAAAAATACTAAATACAAAAATAAAAATGAGTACATTAACAGAGTTTTTTTGGCACAGAAATATGTGCAGTAACTATACTGTATACTGTATTTATACTACTGTAAATGTACTGTAACATCCTAAGACAATTCAGAATAGGATACATCCATATAAATATGTTTAAATCTAATATTTTCTGTCTTCTACAATACCAAAATACCTTTAGCTCTATTTGGTTCTACTTAATGGTTTGCAGTGTGGCCTGGGAAATAGGTAGACACAATCTAGCAGGAAAACAGATGTCTGGTCTGAACTATGAAAAACCTGTGCATTTCTTAAGCCATTTTGGTTTGTTTAATTACTTCACATCTGAATTATGACTTCCATGAAATGAAATATAAAATAATAATCTTACCACTTACAATTTAAATTTTGGCACAGCTCCATAGTGATCATCCTGTGAAGTGATTTTATGTTGCCAGATAAGTAATATACCAACAGGTGGCAGTACTGCCTTTTGAATTTTCTTTCTTAAAGACCTCAGGTGACCTTATTCCTAATTTGACACATTAAAATGCTCTTTGTGGAGTAAATCTAGACTGTGGTAAAGATTGTCTTAACAATCATAGAATGATTTTTAGCCCTGTGGCTGTCCATCACTTTTATGAAGGTTAACCTCTACTTTGTTTTTTGACAAGCCGTGTTCTAAACTATTTTAGTTTTAAAAATATCTGGATGTTGGTCACTTACAATTGCCCAAATGAACACCCTGTGTTCCAAATTTCCACATGGGGTAGATGGGCTAATTGGCTTCATTTCGTTTTGTAATCTCTCTGATGTTCTTAGTTTCTAGATATTCTCCAAATTTGGGATAGACTTCACTTAGAATTCAATTAGAATTGTTGTTGTTGTTTTTATTTTCCTCAAATTGGCTTTGTAAAAAACAGTTAAATGCATGTGTGGTTATCTAAAATATTTAAATATTCTGTTATAAGAGATGTTACAAATAAAAGAAATAAAACTGTAACAGAAGCTGGACTATATTTACCAGCCAGTGACTTTAATTTCACCAGTGAATGGAGAATCATATTGCCCCTGGCCATGTGCTGCAGAAAAGACTATGGGAACTGGTAATGATGTCATGTCTCCAGTGCCAATTTGGGTTTACAGTAAAAAATGCATCATGAATAAGAGGATCATTGATGCAGCACAGTCAAAGATTCCAAAACGCCTGGAGAAAATACCAGCCTACACAGCATACAACACTACCCATTCACATGTAGAATTATTTCATTAACAATTTCCTACCCCTTGGGATATCGAAACAGGAATACCACATTAACCTGCAGCTGGTATCTGAAGAGCACTATTATTCACAGGTGCACCAGAACCATTCTTAGTAACCAGCAGGACTGAAATCAGCACCTTCCAGTCCTACATATTTGATTTTAAAGATATAACTGTTACGGTTTTTGAAAAATCACCCCAATATATTGATTTAATATTTCAAAGTATGCTGCATCCTTTGTTAAAAAGTTAACAAACAAATTAGAATGATGGTACCACATTTACCCTAACACACTCCATTGTATTCTTATTTGTGCTTAACAGTTATTTTTTTATAATTTCCCAAGTTGTAAAAAATAAAGGAATAACCACGCATTAAATATACCATGAGGAGGGCTACAAATAAGAGGTGGCTATTTCGCTCATTAAGGCTTTTAGGTAGTTAGTATTTAATTTATCCAAGAATCTCATCCACCCACTTTTTGAAAGAGGCCTTCAAGAACATGGCTGTGTGGTTTGTTCCAGACTCCCACAACCCTTTGGGTAAGTGCCTTCTGTTTTCTGTTTTTTAAATGCACTTGTATGTAGTCTCCTCTTGTGACCACTGATTTGCAAGGGGTAATTTCTTTTTTTGGCCAGAATGCAAGTTGTGTAAGCTGCTGTATGCCTCTGATGCAGCCAACAGCTGTGGAGGGTGTACAGTAAATCTATCTCAGGGCTGCCCCGAGATACCTCAGCTTTATCTGAAAGGAAGCATATTGAGGACATTGAGTGCCCTCCTCTCAGGCCTCGCCAGTTAAGTACTGCTGCAGAGAAACTGACACTGTTTTCAGAAACAACAAGGGAAAGCACAAGACAAACACCCGCTTTATTGCCAAACTACCATCATGGGAGAGAGACAGGAAATTGCTCCTCACTATCACTTTGAAATAACAGCCACAATTTGTGCTCTGATTCAGACATAACACTGAATATCCTTGATAGAATGTTTATACCATTTCGGTTCTAAGTACCACTAATATTACAATTTCCTTGCTTCTATAAATTGCAGTATCTAGGGTGCATTTCAAAACAATTCTAAAATGATAACATTATTAAATGGAACAAAAGACAATCAGTCAGAATTATAATAATAATAATAATAATAATAATTGCTTACACTTATATAGCGCTTTTCTGGACACTCCACTCAAAGCGCTTTACAGGTAATGGGGACTCCCCTCCACCACCACCAATGTGCAGCATCCACCTGGATGATGCGACGGCAGCCATAGTGCGCCAGAACGCTCACCACACATCAGCTCTCAGTGGGGAGGAGAGCAGAGTAATGTAGCCAATTCATAGAGGGGGATTATTAGGAGGCCATGATTGGTAAGGGCCAATTGGAAATTTGGCCAGGACACCGGGGTTACACCCCTACTCTTTTCGAGAAGCGCCCTGGGATTTTTAATGACCACAGAGAGTCAGGACCTCGGTTTTACGTCTCATCCGAAGGACGGCGCCTGTTTACAGTATAGTGTCCCCGTCACTATACTGGGGCATTAGGACCCACATGGACCACAGGGTGAGCACCCCCTGCTGGCCCCACTAACACCTCTTCCAGCAGCAACCTTAGTTTTTTCCAGGAGGTCTCCCATCCAGGTACTGACCAGGCTCACACCTGCTTAGCTTCAGTGGGTTCAGAATTCCACAGATATACCCAAATGTTAACTTGTCTTGGAGGTTACGCTGTGACAACTTTTGATCTGTCAGTTTGTATTGTGATGTTTGCCTGTATTATGTTTGATCGTAGTGTTAATGTTTAGATGCTGTGAACTGCAAAAAGAACCTCAAAGAACATTTTGCTTTGTAAGGCTGTGAAACAACATACATCAAGGGGGAAAAAATCTCAGTGTTACATGCAGTAGGAAATGATGTTGAAATCTGATTTTAAGTTTGGTCTGTTTTCAGTTGTGACTGAAATTGGTTGTTAAAACAGAAGTCTTACTGCAACACACATGGCTGAGAGAGCTAGGAGGATCTTATTACTGCATTACCTTATCTCACAAGATCAAGATCCTGACAGCATATTCTTTTTGATAATGTCAGGAGCCAAAATTCTAACAGCACAATTTTGACATGAAAAGATCTGAAGTTCCACTGGCTTTTTTTACTACATTAAAACAGGAATCAATTTCATGTTATGATTAAGCATGTTTTTTTTTAAACCCATAGCAAGGAAACAAAAAGCATCGTTATTTATTGGTGAGAATTTTGCAGTATTTCCAAGGATCACTACTGCAGGGAAAATGCGACTAAAAATCTATGAAGATTTTTCTATGTGTGCTTGCATTGTTATTTCCCTCTTTGAGCCTTTATTCACTGCTTTGTGCTTAATTGGAAATCTCGGCAGGAAGTGTAAGCTCTGGTGGGTCACTACAAGACAACTTCTTGCCCGTGTTGTGGGAGAGAGGGCTTATGTTTTGGAAACAGGTTTCCTCTACTTTGTCCACTGTTCTAAACAAGGATATTGCATGCTCTCACCTAGCACTCTCGCCAAATGATAACTCCCATCCTGGTTTCTCTGAGCTACAGAAATGGAGAATTAGTTAGTACAACTAAAAATGTGTTGGCTCTGCATTAGGAACCTCTGAATTCTCCCCCCAGTATCACTGGAGCCTCACCTACTGTATTTTGGCCTTATTGATACAGATGCCTTATTTATACGGGGCCATGGTGCCAATGACATGACTATGGAGGCTTGGATTTGGAAACATTGCTGAGAACATGGTCAAATTATTATTTTTTTAAT
Source organism: Lepisosteus platostomus (assembly GCF_059453375.1). Taxonomy (NCBI): domain Eukaryota; kingdom Metazoa; phylum Chordata; class Actinopteri; order Semionotiformes; family Lepisosteidae; genus Lepisosteus; species Lepisosteus platostomus. Next base: position 57,071,567 of record NC_142616.1, read on the forward strand.
GGTACTTCAGTCATAGGTGTCTGAATTCACACTACGAGTATTTTGGCAGAACCTGGTGGGTGTAGGATACTGCGAGTTGTTTTGTTGTGGTTTTTTTTATTCTAAAACTTATAATAACCAGTTGATAAAAGAGTGGCACAATGGACAGCATTGTTGCCTCCCAGCACTGGGACTGGGGTGCTATCTGCGTGGAGTTTGTATGTTCTCCCCATGTTTGAGTGCATTTCCTCTGGGTGGTCGGATTTCCTCTCACAGGCCAAAATCATATTAGTAGGTTTATTGGCTTCTGCAAAATTGGCCTGGTGTGAGTGTGTCTGCAGGTACCCTGTGAGGAACTGGCATCCCCTCCAGGGTGTATCCCGCCTTGTGCCGGTTGCTTGCCAGGATGGGCTCCAGCTGCCCCATGATTCTGTGTTGGAAAATGGATGAATGTTTGACAAAAAAAAGGAAATGTCAACAGAGACATCAAAACTCAGAAGAGCATCATAGTTTTTCCTTATTTGATTATAGGTAAATATATGGATGATTTATTATCCCTGTTGCTCTTTATTGCTCTAGAAAGATGGGAAAGATGCAAGAGGTATTTTTAAAAAGCTGGAATCAGTAAAGAAATGTAAACAGTCAGGTAAAATCACCCAGTTAAGTGGGCAATTGCATTTTAAACTCAAACGGCATGGATGGAAGTAATTACAAAACATGAAACCACTGGTACAAGCATTGCAATTCTATGTAAAACTGCATGCATTGTTAATGAATAAACAATCCAGTTAGAAGTTTGGTGATGTATGGCCATTGGATTAGTCATTGACTAACATCTTCCACATGTCCTTATTTGTGATCAGTAGATATTTCTGCATTTACACAATGCCTAAAAATACAATTAATGAGACACACAGGGAACTTTTTATTTAACCTTTTATTGGTGTTAACTGCAGGAAATGGACAACTCAATTAACAGTTTTCCAGTTTCCATGCGGTTTTATGGGCGTCTTAAAATCTCCAGCTTCTTAAGCAAAAGGCAATGCTGCAACTTGTCCGACTAAGCAAATAATGTTCAATTAGGTCATAAAAAGCTTAAGCGGAAAGAAAACCAGAAACCGTCTGCTCCTCCAGGACTGGAGTTGTGCTACTCTGCATTAACTTCATTAGTTGTTCTTTCCTTATCTGTTAGCAAAACAAGCAGTAAATGTAATTTAGACGCTCAGCTGCACGAATCACAGGTTCCCATAGATCTGCAGTCAAAGTAGACCTACACTTTATCCCGTGTATGCTTACCATACTTTTTGGACTGCTTGCTTTTTACCAGTATTACATTTTGAAACAAAGGGTAAGTTTTCAAACATTATTGACAGCCTCTATAGTTCAGACACTTCCCTATGTGACATGAAATGGTCGTTTTCCAGTGCGTCACGTACTGTATGCGCGTAGAGCGCAGTTCTTAACTACGGTCGATCCTTAAGATATAAGCATAGAGGACTTTAGCGTTGCAGTACTCCGGGATGCAACGTCCGACCTGAGCCACCCCTGACCCACATAGCCTCCAACCTTTTACTCACTTCTGTTTCCTGGTCAAACTGTGAGCGCGGCCTCGGTTTTCTTGGAGCACTATTTCTGGCAATCAACCACCCCGTGTGTTATCGGGACACCTTCCTGCCCCCAGCTCTGTGCTTGATTAAGAGCGGTGGACTATGGGCCAAGATAAACAGACCCTGCTTGCCTGTCAGCGCAAAGACTGATGACCAGGGATGTGCCTTTATCTTCCCATTTCTTAACGTCGGAGAAAAATGGTATTTACTCCATATATTCCTTCCCAGTTCTCTGCACACTTCGTTGCGACAGGAAATTTCCTTGGTGTTCCGGGACACTGGGCCTAACGATTTTGATTGATAATCTGTAATTTAAAAAAAGGGGTTCCTGAGAATGAAGTCCTTTGCACTCGACCTAAATTTATTTGCATTCTTTAATATTTTTTTGTAATGTAAGTTATTGTTTCTATTACAAATGTATCTTCACAAACGTTAAAACAGCTTGTGTTGCTGTTTGCTTTTTTAATCTCCGTTTTTTAGTGCTGTAGATTCATTGTAGATGAGGGCCAATAGGCATCGGTCACTCACTTCTAAAAACTCAATTTACTAGAGATCTGAGACTTATTTGATCCCAGGTCTGTAAGTAATATGCAACTTTTTGTTAGTCTGAGAATATTATGCTTTTTTAAAATATCTTTCAAAATAGGATGGTCCAACTCCACACCTTAATTGATGGTGTGCCTGTACGTTTTCTAAATCCTTTTTAAAGCAGTAGCACCTGAAGAGCTGTTAAAAGCTGGTGTTGTGGTCCGATTATGTTAATAATAAGATGATTAAAGTCAATAACTTCTAATCTGAAATAAAACTGACCTTCTGGACCACATTGTTTTACATCATTCCATACTGTAGGGATAGTCACTGTGAACATAAAGAGGCATAATCGAACAAGATCTTATAAAATAGAGCTGCCTTAAACCAGTAATTTTAAACAATCACTATGGTAAATAATTACATTGGACTACTTTAGAAAATTAATGGATTCAAGTAAATTAAAACTGATCAACTGTGGTGCTTGAGTGTGGCACGGTGGTGTAGTGATCAGCATTGCTGCCTTGCAGGACTGGGGCCCATGGTCACTATCTGTGTGGAGTATGCATGTTCTCTCCATGTTCATGTGAGTTTCCATCCACAGTCCAAAGAAATGCTAGAAGGTTAATTTACTTCTGGGAAAATCATCTTGCTGTATCTGTGTGTGCCCTGCAGTGGACAAGGATCCTGTCCAGGTTTCATCCTGCCTTGTGTCCATTACTTGCCAGGATAGGTTCCAGCTTCTCTGGGACCCTATATTGGATAAAGTTCTTAGGAAATGGATGGATATGTAGCTTTAGAGATACAAGGAGCCGGTACTGTACAGTATGTTAAAATCTTTTAAATACGCAATCACTTAAATCGCCAGCTAAGGTGCTGAAGACGAAACTGTTAAATATATTTAGAACCTGATTCTGTAAGGGTGGATCAGCAAGGCTGTGGCTCTCCCGGACGAGGGATATCCATCCCTACTATGTTTGTCCAATTTGATTCAGAAGAAACCTTTTGTTTCTCAAATATAACCCACTTCCGTATTTAGGGATTATTAGAACACGTTCATTGTGGGAGGTCCATTTGCTTTGAATTAATTGACAGCATAATAACCCGAGTGTGCTCTGCCACGTTTTGGGTATCTGGCTGGCTTCTAATTTTAACCCACTTAACGGATAAGCACAATCATAAAAAGCTTTTAAATGAGCCTACCTTATCAAGACGATACAAATACTGGTGGCCAGTCGTTACAATGCAGACATCCTTCGCCTTAATAAGAGAAATCAGATAAGTCTGCTTTATCAGTTCTGAAACAAATTGGTGTGCTAACCTGAGGAAGGTTTCCGCTAATCTTGGACCACTTGTGTGAGGAGTCGGGAAGCACATCGGCTATTAGCATTAAACAGAATGATTGTGTTTTACATTTAAAGGGATGCTTGGCATACAGTATGTTAGCGAACTAGAAAAAAATGTGTCTGAGGACGTTTTGAATAGGATACACTTTCGTTGAGCTGTTTGTAGTACTGTATTGTGTTACCTTCACCAAAGTGAATAACCCAAGACAGCCTGCAGGTGTAAAATGAAGGGGGGGGGGGTTGGTTAAAAGTGAAATTAGCTCGAGTTGAATAATTAGGAAGGACACTGGTTCCATTAAATGCTAAGACCAGCTAAATATATTCGTCTCTTTAACCACACGAGGCTGAAGAATTCATAAAAACACATCATTCTGTATACACTGTTGCACAAAGGAATATATTTTAATAAAGATTTAATACATTTCAATTTACTATCCGTTGTACCAGTTTGTACAGTGAACGCCTGAAGCACAAGCATTTTGTTTCTAGGGAGGCGCCTCTGTGTTGATTTAGAATTGTGGTCTGGTGGTTTAGTCCTATTATAAAGCATTGCACAATATTTCTCACCTTATCGCTTTGCCAATGCTTGTCGACTATTTTATGTAGGCTATATCACAGTCCCTTATAGAGTGATTATACCCTGTTAGAAATATTTGTCAACTACTATTGCCCACAACAATCACCTAAAGCTTGTCCTTAAGATAGCATGGACACATGTTTTTAATTTTCTATCTCAAATGTCTCACTGTGAAGTTTAAACGTTACAAGTTATATAACATATACATAATTGTTCTAGTGTGCCTTGGTAGCCTTCCTTTAAACAAAACCTGTTGCGTCGCCAAAAATTACCCGATCACATTACGGCCAATTCAAAACTTTTCGTCTAATACGGTAGTTTGCATTATCTCCCCGAATTGCCCCCTTTTTTTTGTTTCGCACAAACGCAAAGAAAATAAGAAAAAGACATTCGAAAAAAGAAAAAGAGCCCTGCATCTAAAAATGTCCCCTGGGTACAGGAACCTGCGGTATCAGTAATCTGTGAAGTGTTGAAGGGAAAGATCATTCGCTGACAGTGGTTGCTGCTTTAAGAAAAAGGAAGCACGACTCTTAATCACGTCATTCTGTGTTTAGGCGTTTAAGCAGGAAACAGGTTTTCCTCTTGGATTGTTATAGTGAAGAACACATTATTTTCTCTTGCTCAATGCACCCCTCAGTGCATTACGCGCTGAAACCAGCAAGAAGGAAAAATGCCTCCTTCGGACAGAGTTGTTCTACTTCTTGGCGTCTTGATTCTGGTCTCCTGTTTGAGTATTCGCCAGCACTTTGGCTGTGCGCTGCAGCTCCAGCAGAAGTTCACGTCTCTCCAGCAGACCAACAATTTCGCAGTGGATGAACACTCCAGAAAGGTATATCTGGCGACAGTTAACAGGATTTATCAACTGAACGGGACTTTAAGCCTCGAAATTGAAGAGAAAACCGGGCCGGTGAACGACAGCTTGCTGTGCCATGCACCGCAGTTGCCCCAGACGATTTGCGAGCACCCCAAAGTGCAGACTGACAACTACAACAAACTCCTGCAGCTCGACCAGGAGCAGGGGGTTGTCGTCGTGTGTGGATCGGTGTACCAAGGGTTTTGTGAGCTGAGGAAACTGGGGAACATTTCTGAAATCGCTGTGAAATTTCCCCCGCAGGGTGAGAATAAGGTGACCGTTTTCCCAAGCATGTTGAATATCGCCGCCAACCACCCCAACGCGTCAACCGTGGGACTCATTCTCAGGGGCCCTGCCGGGAACACTCGGCTTTTGGTCGGGGCCACCTACACGGGGGTGGGAACCCCTTTCTTTCCGAAAAATTATACAAAAGAAGACTTGAGGTTCGAAAACACCCCCGAGATAGCCATCAGGTCTCTCAACTTAAACGACCTGTCCAAGCTTTTCACCTATGATATTAACCCCTCTGAAGACAACGTTTTTAAAATAAAACAAGAGGTCAAGACCAAAAACAAGCTGAGCTTTGTCCATGCCTTTATCGAGAAGAGTTATTCTTACATCGCAATTAACAATGATGCCAATCAGGGGCAGAAAGAAAATCATCCTAACAGTATATTGGCGAGAATTTGTCTGGACAGTGAAAGTAAACGAAAGTCGGCTACAGAAAGCAGAAAGCTAACCGAGTCCTACATCCAAATGGGATTACAGTGCGGCTCCAACGGTAACATTTACAATAGGATTGTGTCAGTGTACCCGGCACGGATCTACGTTTCCGACAAACAAAACCCCGAGGAGTTCTTATTCGGAGTTTTTGCAAAGTCCAATAAAAACACGGCTTTGTGTGTCTACCCGTTTTCTGAAATTGAAAAAGTTATCAGAGATGGCAGAAAAAAATGTTCTAGTTCACCTGGTTCTCCAGATGTGCAGGTGCTAGACAGTGTTATCCAGGGCTCGGGAGCGGAGTGCGTCGCTAAACAAAAAATTGTGGTGAGTAAAATATCTCAGAAAGCAAGCGGTTCAAACTGTGGTTTGCCAATTATTTTATTGTTGAAAAACGTAAAACTCAAAACCATTAGCACAACGCAAGTGCAATAAGCATTTGCGGTGCGCCGTTTAATGATCTGAAACAGAAAATCTGGCTATGTTTCTCGAAACCATACACTTGAGGCTTGATTTGTTGTGCTTGAGAGAATGTTGTTCATGAAGTATCGATACAGCACACAACACAGAGAACTGCAAGCTGTGATTACACAGTGCGATTGTAAAATGTTGCTACCAATGTAACTTGCTGGTTAAAGGAATGTTTTCATTGCATTTGCACGTGTTTAAATACATTGAGATACGCTTTCTTTGCTAACCGCCCACTACTATAATAACCTACTGTATACAGTATGTTTGTGGAGTACGCTGTGTGCAATGTGTGGGCCATTCGCTGTGATTTGTGCTAAGTACGTTAGTGTGAAATTCACTCTGCTCTTTGTTGCCAGACGTTACATTTTACGAAGGATGAATCATAACTAAGTTGTGCGGAGAAGACATTCTCCCAGATCACGCGGTTGTCTTTGGTTATGCTATTGCGAGGAAGAGCTGCCAAAAGTATTTGGAGGTTGTGGGAACTGGAGCGGGGTCTGTGAAATTTTGTGGACTGATAGTCTGCGTGTTTTTGAAAGGGCGGAGTTCAAAACTGGTTCCCCCGCTAAGAATTATTTTTTTCCTCTTAAAAGGTCGGAAGTTGTATTTAATTTAATCTGATTAATATTCATTTAAGTAGAACTATGTGTTTTTTTTTTTGGGTGCATTACCGAAACTGACCGCAATCAAGAGTCAGCCTGAAACAAAACATTTGCTGAAGTGTTCTGACAGTAAGCGTTCAACGATTGAGGATGTGTATGTACATCTTTGTACATCTTTGTGGGATGTGGGATGCCTCCCCACAAAGAAGATGCGTGTTTTTGATGACTTTTCGAAAATTCTTTTTTTTATTTTGTGAATTTTGGTTGGGAACGTTTTACGTGGATTAAAAAAAGCTTTCCGATGATGGCTTCACAAATATTGCGAGATTCCCACACTATCAAGACAGCACGTTTAGACATGACAGTTCACATAACATTAAGTGGAAACTACTCGATTGTATCCGAAACCTCTTTCGCCCACAGGCCCATGCATACACCATATAATGCCATTGTTCACAAGGCACAAATTAGTTTCTCGAGTCACTTTTTTGCCAACACTCTCTTAAAACCCAAGAAGGTCAGAATCCGCCACCGCAAGCATCTGGAGTGTTGTGTGATGGAGAGAACGTTGCTGACAGTGACAGACAATTTAGGAAGCATTTCTGTCGTGCTTAAGACCAGCAGCGTTTCACCGGCTAGTGCTTTTTTTAACTTATTTGTTTCAGAAGTTGTAAATATATTAACATATGTATAACAGATTTTTTTTTAAAATGACAAGTCGTATTACTAAACGAAATAGCACAATCATGTCTCAGCTGGATCTGAATAATGTGTCAACTATAGAGAAATGTCTGCAGTTCCACCAGTGATTCATAATGAATTGAAAGAAGCAGCGGTCTGTTAACCCTTTTTCTTGTTGTGAACAGCTACATTGCCTAAAATATTATTAAAATAGCTTGCTCATTTCTTTTTATAACTGTAGTTAAGTAGTTTTTCTTTATAATGAGCACAAACCTTTGGTTATCAAAATATATATTTTATGTACAAAATAATAGTTTATGTTTAAGTGCTGTGAAGATATTCACGAAACCTGAAAGTTACACAAACTGTAGTTGACTGTTTTACTGATAGTGTATCGGCGTTGTACCAAAACATGTTTTCACATTTCTGTATTTTCCTCACTTTTTGTATTTTGACGGAACCAACCACAGTTAATAACCAGACAACATGCTGGTTAATATAGTGTAAAATAATGTTGTAGGTGTTTTTTGCATCAATCATTTTACACCTGTTTTGTAATAAGAAAGGCGAACAAAAATTCGAACGTATCACAATACTGATATATGACTCAGCATTTGAACAGTGGAAAGATGAAACACCTGTTTTCTTAATTTAATCAAATTAGGAGTTTCAGTAAATAATATGAAGAGGCACTATCAATGCTATATGAAGAAGACCATGTTTTACAGAAGTATTACAACAGCTTTGCTAAATATTGCATTATCTGCGTGAATCTAAACTATACTAGTTTGACTACCTCTCTTTTCCTAGAAGTCATGGTATTCTGCAGAACTATACAATTATACAGTAACCATATAATTAAATAATATGAGTTGTTGTGCAACATGACGCTCTCCACTGATTAAATAGGAGCAGTGCTGGTGAAAATGAGAGAATTCGTGTGGGAGCAGATTTTTAATTCACGCCAATACAAAATCGCTGTTTTTCTCATTTTCAATTTACTTTCCACGAAAAGTATCTAACCGAAGTTCCGTTTTGAATATACACTCTTGGTTATTATTTACGTTTTGTTTCCACGTGAATTAAAAAAGAAAGGAGGAATTGCCTCGCTTGTTAAATGCATGATATAATTGGTTTCAGCTGAAAAAGCAAGCCGTCCGGTAGCCGAGAGCCAGCCGAAAGCATAAGGCTGAATTATTATGTCTATGTGATGTGAACAGATTATTTTTCATCAAGTGAATATTAATAACCTTTGATGCAGTTTCACTGACACGACGTCTTCGGTCCAGAATACAGAAATGTAAACCTACATTTCCTGAAGGCAGTAAATCTAATCCCACCTTGATTAAAAGCGGAGTCAAATTGTTCTTAAAACGTCCCTTCATTCAGCTCTGATAGTGTGCAGGAACAGACTGGGCTGGAGGTCCCTTTTTAGTTATCAAAAAAAGGAAATTGTTTAAGAACCCTGCTTTGCTTCATTCGCTGTTTACTTATTCATTTATTTTTGTGCTTCGATAAATTGATATTGGTGCGATGAAAAAATGTGTGTATGGTATGAATGAGTCACTGTTCACCCAGAAAAGCAGATAGTTGATCATACCTTTGAATGAGGATTTTTCAATAAGTCTATCTTATTTTTGTATAGCACCTTTCAAAACCGGACAACTTAAGACACTTTGTATAAATTAGACAATACTGTAGATACAGTAGTCTTCATAATATACGATAAACTAGGTATAATTTAGAAAAGGATTAAGAATCTAAGGCCATGGAAAACACATTTAAGATGAGATTTTACATTTTAAAACTTAATTCTAACCCAGGATCTTTCTGTATTTGTCAGTGCTCTTTAGCTAGACCGTACCTATTCATATTATTATCTTTTCAATACCCTGGAGAATAACACAAGAAACATAATATAAAGACTAAAAGAAGTCTGCCTAGGAGTGATAAATGTCTTAGTGACAATATTTCAACACAAATGTGAAATATTCTCACTCCCCTGCCATTCACTTTGGGTTTGATACTACTTAACTATGCAAACAGGTCTTAAAATTTAATTTGTTAACATGTGTTGCTCTCGCTTGGCCTCCTAATTCTTGGTGAGTGAGAGGGAGGCAGCAAGTCAAGTTCTATCTATAGTACATATTTTCAAGACTTTTGGTTTGTAATGTCATCTGAAAACAAGAGAAACGTAGATGTACAGTATTACAATAATGAAGAACAGTTATCCTTACAGATTGCAAGCATTTGTTTGTGAGGTGAAATGTGATATACGGTACTGTAGGTGTGGGTATGTGAGGGAGAGGGCATTGAAAAATATTAAACTAAAATAAAAATCTTAAAATAGGTTTTATTCTTGCTTTTTTAACTTCATATTCCTTTGAATGGCAGATTTGCCCAGAAGTTCTGATTTTCTTTAAAACATGTATCATATGGTGTTTCTGTTCATAGGAATACTTTGAAGAATAGGGGATTACTTCTTTCTTGGGAAGTGAGACTGAGTGGCTGCAATAAATATCTACAGTTAAGACAGCTCAAACTGCCTGTAACGGTGATGTTGTCACAGTAGGCTTTTCAAGAGTAATTTTCATGTTTAGTGATTGCTGTAGATCTGTGAGATGCTTAGTATTTGCATGAAGGGATATGTATATAGAAAAAAATGCCACAACATTTTTGGCAAAGAAAGGTCTTTTGATTCTTTTGTGGAAAACTAGTGTGGTAGACTACAGGATTCTGACTTACAATCTTTTTTTCTTAACAAAAAAGTAACATAGTGAATTTGTCACAGCAATGGGACACAGCATTGAAACAAAGCCAAAGAAGCACAGTATAAAAACAAAGTGTAGTATAAAAACATGGCAGGAAAACAAAGTAAAACCTATGGGGTATATTTAAACTCACTTCACCCTCAGCACACTAATACAGAAATGCCATGAATCTCTTTAGTTGGCTGACTTTATTATAGCATTTAGTGGATCTCTTCGTTAATTCATATAATGCACAAAAAAATGTCCTAAAATGTTCTGACAGAGAAAAAAAACAAGATAGTGCTGCTGAAAAGCTTAATATATTATACTGTACATATTTAACTTGTTCAAATAAACAACAATCGTGAGGGACAAAAACAAAAACCAACAGAAAGATCCGAAATGCTGCATTTGATTTGAAATATTTTTATCCCTGTTTTGACTAAGCGCATGTGTTACTTGGTAATGTAGCTTTCAGTTTTGGAATGATGACAGAGAACATCTTACTTTATGAGAAAGAAAATAATGATTAAGTCAAGATGTAGAGAGTGTGAGAGAGAAGCTTCTGTCTTTCCTATTAAGTTTATTGAGTGTCTGTGCATTCACAGATATACATACACAGCTCTGTATCCATGCTCTCTACTGTATATACTATTTTAATTATAATTTCATATAATATAACTATGGAGGTGGTGTAGTGGATAAGCCTTTGGACTGTGAAGAAATGGGAAATAAGGTAATGATTAAGTCAGGTTGTGGATTCAAGTCCATACTACAGACACTGCTGCTGTACTTTGAGAGAGGTTCTTTTCCCTTGTAGCTCCAGTCCATCCAGCTGTTTAAGTTCTGGACTGGTGTGGGAGTCGTTTGCTCTCTAGTCTGTTTAATGCTACAGGAACCAGAATGATCTCTGGCCCAATAAGCCATGGTGACTCTAGTATGGACTTTACCTTAACTATAACTGCACGTGTTCCTTGTATTTACACTTTGTGATTTTCCTATATTACAAGGTACCTTGGATAACAACAACAACAACAACAACAACAACAATAATAATATAAAGATAGCTGACTTAAATTAAGTAAATGTGTCGGAAAACACTGTACACTGTGGATCAATGAAATATAAAACAATCACAAGGGTGAACATGACTGGTTCAGTCCCATGTATGGTGGTAGTGGTTACTAAGCAACCTCATGCAGGTATGCACTGTGTCCTTCCACACAGGCAGGTCTTCATCAATGATTCCAATTTATCGATCGCCATCTATTTCCTCTCTGGTGCAGTGTCATTGTCCATGGAAGCATCTTCCCCGTTATTGATCTTGTATGGTCACTACAACAAAGCATTTGATGAAAAAGACATGAATAGATATGCTCCCCTCAAGCAGAGGGTAAGACTATGCGGAAAAGTAGAAAAAATACATTTTGACATTAAGCTTTTCTGGTTTGAGGAACATAAGAGATGAAGCAGAAGTGAGAAGTGAGAAAGAATGTCCAAAAGAAGGAATATTAGTGACGATACATTTAGAAAGCAGTATATTTCTATATATAAATATAGAAATAAGCCAAATCACGTAGTTATCGTTAGTTATTTCGTTCCCAGTCCCACCTAGGATACTGTCCACAAATCCAGACAAGTCTGAACTGAGCGTCAGTTATGGTGCAAATGATATACTTTGATCTCCTTTATTTCTTGTTACAGCAAAGATTTTAGATTGAGATGAGCAGAGTGAGATTTCACAGTTGAGTGTTCAGCAGAATGCGGTTCTTTTGTACTGTATTTGCTGTAAAAAAAACTGTTTCCTCTATCTTCTCTTCAGCTGCAGATGGAACAACTGGACTGTGGGGCAGCTCATCTCCAGCACCCCCTGGCTCTCCGCAGGCCCCTACAGGCCACCCCTATATTCGAATCAGTGGGCCTGACCTCAGTGGCTGTGGACAGTGTTCACACCCATTCTGTGGTTTTCCTTGGGACCGCCAGTGGCAGGCTTTGGAAGGTATGGTCAGCAGAGGTGGAAGAAAATCTGGCCTTTTTGTTTTGTCTAGTTTCTGTTGTTTCTCTTTTCACAAATATGTTACAGTTGAAACACAAAGAAAAATCAGAGTCAGAAACAGTCAAATTACAGAGTGTCTGTATGATTTGGAAAATGAAAGAGCCTTACATCTGCAGCTTATGGTATATCTTTATCTAAAAAGAACAAGTTCTCATTAAATGTAATACAAATTGCCCAGATGTTTTCTGATTCACCTAATAGCTTACTTTCAGAATCTCAACTTCTTTTTATCCTGGTAGCAGCATGATTCCACCTCCTATTACTTTCAAGAAGTTTGGCTGCTTGTGGAATGACTCCTGTACCAACCGAATAGTTTCTTGATGGATGAATTTCACTTGTGTTGTACCATAAATTCTCAGAATAACCGTAAACAAAGCTTCTGTTTGTCCGTGACTTCAAAAAAAAGTTGCAAAATGTGAACTTGTGAGTGTAACTCAAAAATTCCCTGAGTGTAACAGAGCCACTATGTGTAAAGACTGTTTGGCTCTGAGGGTGAGAGTTTAGTGGTTGCTATAGAAACTGTAAATGTCAATAAATATTACATTATATTCAACATAATTTTAGTATTCATAATGAAATGTGAGTTTGTTGACGTGGGAAAGCACATTTCTGTAACTGCACCTGTATGAGCTGGATGGCACAGTGCCACAGAGAACTCTGAACAGTTGTATGTGTAATTGATAATTATCGTGAGACCAAAAGAAAACTCTAGTAACAGCCAAACAAATTTCACAACAGTGTAACAGAAAAAGCCGAAAGAGTTCTGCTTTGCTTGCTTGCAAAACCCTTTAATTAGTTTCAAGCAGTCTGGGTACTGATCAATACAATGTCTTGTCCTTACATTTCTTTTCAGCAGCTCTCACATAATACATATCTAGGATATGAAAGATATGTACTGTAGGCTGTAGGACAAGGGACCATTTTGCGATATGATCAGATTCATTAGAGAGCCTTCATTTGTGGGATGTCACATTAACAGTGACACAGAACGTCTCAAATAGTGCGTGAAATGTGACTGCTATTGTAAAATCCGAAAAGTAGGATACAAACCATTGTCTCAGGGCACGTTGCCAACAGAACATTTAAAGGATCTCCACCAGAGGCCATGCAAAAAAAAAGCTGACTCATTGCGTGGGCTCTTTAGCAGAAACAGTGGTGAGCAGTCTTTTGATTGGCAATGTCTGAGAAATGGCAAAGAGCTTGTGAAATTTGGGTTCTTCTACATCTGAAAATGAATTGGATGCCAAATAGATGGTCTGTTTCACTGACCTCAGAACCTGAAGCCAAACTGGCAACAGACTTACAGTAAGTGAAGGACTAGTCTGGAGTGGCTGACAAAACAGTGATGAAAGAGTGCCACGGATGGTGACCACAACAGATTTCACCTTGCAGCAGAAACATAGCTCAGATTGAAAGCAGGAAACTTTATCAATAAAGTTCCACTCTAAGAAGTGATGATGAGGATTATAAAATACCACCTTGTGTACTGTGAAATATTTTGCTTTAGCGGTTCCAAAGGTAAGTCAAAAGAGTGCAGGCAGTATCACGCTGTACTTGTGTAAGTCAGGTTTTTCACGTATCCTTTTTACTTGCAGTACGATAGTATGACACCCAAATGGAAGATAGTGTGGAAACACAATTGTGTAGCCTGAGCTCATGAGTGGGTAGCAGTCATGTTTCCTGCTCAGATAACATTGAACTGGTTGGACTTAGAGAGTGAAGCCGAGAAAATACTGTAGACAAAGACGCACACTATTGCATTTAAATGTCATTGGTCTATTTATATGGTACATTAATTCATCAAAATATTAGGAACACCCCAAAATATGTGGAGTCACTGTAAGCAGCCTGAATAGCTTGAACATATTTACATGGATTTCCACATTGTTTAGCATGGTTTAGCAAGATATGCAGCCAAATACCAAGCAATTCTATCAGGTTCATCTCTATTTGAGGTTGTGATGCTTAATGTGTGGGACTGTCCGGTGGATTGTTGTGGCCAGGAAATTGATAGAAATTTCTCTGTTCATGCAGGCCATGCATTGCATAATAGAAGTGCCCATTCAAGAGCATTCTTAATATTCTGTCTAAAAAGGTGTCATAGTATCCATTATTAATTATGTCATGCTGTTAATTTATGTTCTGTTTCATATGCGTATATATTTGTGTAGAAATTACCTGGGTTAAAATACCAGTTGAGATCTTGTGGCATCTGTCATTTTTCCTCTAATCTCACAATTCAGTGAAGCGGAAGCAAAGTTTGCTCTGGAGCAAAAACCTTTCAAAGTCATCTTGTGTCTGTTTTCAGGTTTAAAGGTGTCTGGCTCGTTATCTCTTTCTGAGATGCAATTGCTTCTGTTCCTATTATCTCTTTACTAAATCTTCTTGGGTGTGTGCGTGTCTTGTGAGATATAACTATTGTTGTTTCAAATACATCATTTTAATGGTTTAAATTTAATTTTGACTGAGGCTTTGTGGCTTCAGGCTGCAAAACATGCAGGAAAGCGTGTACTATTTGACCTTCTGTGACCACTTCAGACACAGTCCCTTAATAAAAAGCCAGTCCTGTGACCTAGATGCAGCACATAATTTTCAGTACAGGTCATTTTGAATAAAATGAATGCTGTCATTTTGGTTTGCAACTATAATCCTTCAGGATGGTTTTCAGAACCTGTTGACATTCAATGTTCTGGAGTCCTACCTTAGTTTGTGGTGTTTTAAAATTCACAAAGTTACTAAATTGTCAAAATATAATGTAATTTAATCTTTATTTTTTAGAAAACAGACACAGCTATTTATTATATGGAGAAAAAGTTACCTAGGTGATTTTTTTTCTAATCATATATATACATACTGTATATTTTATTATAACTTTTTATAAAAATATCACCCTTCATTTAAGCTTGAAGAAGCAAAGCAGAATTTGTTAAAGAATGTTCTACACAATAACAGACAAAAGCAAAACAAGATTAAAAATAATTATGGAAGACAGGAAACCGAAAACCTGCAATTTAATTTCACACTTCAGACTTTTTTTAATAGGGTAATTTGCTCTGATCTACTTTTTCCACAGTTTTGAGAAACTGAATAAAAAAAAACTATGAATATAATTTAAGTCATTTTTTTCTTTTGTAGCTTAACCTGCTTAGGAACCTGACACTGGCCAATAAGAGCTCTCTGAAAGTAGCAGCAGGAGAGTCAGTTCATCATATCATGATCTTTGACCCCAGCGATAGAAACTACCTCTATCTTATGACATCTCGTCAGGTGAGTTTCTTATTCACTCATTCGCTATTATTAATGCATTTTTTTATCCAAATGTAACAGAAAGTCAGAATTAATAAATGATTGAAACCTGGTTTTGCTTTTAGTAAAGCTTAGGTAAACATGGGTTTCTTTTAAGTGTTCTCTGTACAGTGTATGCTAAGTGTGGAATTCTGCAATTTCTAAAATTATAGTTTTCAAATACCAGAGGAACTATGTCAGGTGAAGGACCAATGCAATCAAAATAAAAAAAAATACTCCACAGTGTTTGTCACTCACTCCAAAACAGCCAGCTTGCTTTCTGTAGTTTTCAAATAACAACAATATCAATCTTACAGCAATTACAGCAGCCTTGGACTGTAAGAATATTAATTTCAATGTCAGAATCAGCTATTAAGCTATCAGCTTTGATGGCTTCATCATTCATTATAAGAAATGTAAAGGAATACTTTATAGTAATACGAAGCTGTAATATAATACCAGACTGTAATAGCTCATGGCTCATTTCCAGAACACAGTAGTGACTCACTGACTAAAAACTGACAAGCTGCTGTGTGTACATCTAACTTGACACCATGATGTTCATTGGTATAAGACCAGTTTTTCCTTTTTTATTTCTGTTACTGTTACATCCTGTTTCCTCCCATGTAGCGGTGTTGGTTTGTAAGTACGTGACCAAAGTGATGACCAAGCCTCATAGTTAAAACAGTGATAATATTAGATGTTTATAAAGGAGTCAAACCACAGGATGGCTCTTACATGGCAAACAAGGGGAATGTTTAAAAAAAGACAACAGGAGACTTGCGGTTAGCTAATGTATAATTAGCTTAACTAACTTATTAGAATAAAATAAAACTTAAGAAGCTAAAATAATATATAATAATAATACATTAAGTCAACTCAAATATGCCCAGCCAGCAGTGATACCAGGAAGCACAATTGTACTTGATAATGGGATGCACCATTATCAGCACCAAATGTTGGGAAATAATGTTGTTTCATTTTTCTGGGGGGTGTGGGGGGGGTGGAGCTTTTTTCAATGTTCTGGGGGTGGAGGCTAGCAAGCTGGGGCTGTGGGGCGACTCATTTTAAAGTTCAGAGGGGACTTCCACTCAGACCCTCGTCTTTTTCACTTTATGGGAGATGTGTGTGTGTGTGTGTCGGGGGTGGGGGTAACGCAAAGCTGAATTAAGAGCTCTGTTAGTTCTGTACGCAGATCTACAAATTCTATCGGCATCTGGGTGAAAATAAAGCAAGCTGCTCAAATGTATTGTACACACCTCTCAAGGGAGAAAGAAGGGCTCACACTTTGGCCGTGGCATAGGCTTTTATGAGCTAAGTGTTTGATATGATCAGCAGTCACTGCTAGTAGCACCGTTTTGGCGGAAAAATAAGATAAGGGGAATCAGAGCTACATTTATGTATGTATTGGTACACAACCCAGTACCAGAGGCGAAAAACAGTGACAGAGTGAAAGTAGCTTCATTAGTAAGAACAGGATAACATTTTCAGTTTTGCGATTATGTGCCGTAAAGGTCCATGACTTGCTGAGAGTTTTTACAGAGTTCTTTCACCTACTACTGCATAGGATTATTCTTGGTCCAGCAAGTTACCTGGGTCTTTCTTAGTCAATTCACTGAATAACCCTTTTATTTACTTGCTGTTATTTATTTGCTAAAGTTTGTGAGCACTCCTTTTTTTCTTATATGAACGCAGTCCTTCCCAATCTATGAAACAAACTGTCTACTGTTTACTGTGGTCCTGTCTGCTCTGATCCCTCAAGGATTTTCACTTTTTGGCTCTCACTCAAGGACCTACAAATACCAATGTCAAGAGAATTAAATGTGGAAATGATAAGCGATCCTTGCAGACATTCACATCTTCGAAGTTCAGTGGGTATGTGTACTTTAGAATTTGGACCCTGTCCAAGGTCCATGGTATGACTAACTTGGCCCTTGTTCTGGTGTTTTCTCAGCTCCTCCGTGTGAAGGTTGCCGGCTGTGACCGGTACACCAGCTGCAGCGAATGCCTCTTAGCTGGTGATGCCCACTGTGGGTGGTGCACTCTGGAGAACAGGTACAGAGCAGCTCCATTCTGATAGCATTAGGATCTAGGAATGCAAAGAAAATGACTGTTGCAAAGCTTTTCCAAAATACGTTTTCTTGGGGACTTCTCATTGAATCGAAGGGTAAAGGCGCTCATTTTGAATACAGGTTGAGCTCTGTAAGGAAATCGAACCTGGGTCAAGTCAGTAGTAGACTGTGCCCAGGTGTTGCCAAGCGCTGGTCCACAATTAGCTCAGCACCATCAGGGTAGAGTTGGCACCTTTAGGCTTGCAATGACAATGTCAAGTGACAACCCTGCATCCATTGTCACTGACCCTCCTCAATATTGCAGAGCAGCCTTATTGTGTTAAAAAAGTGAGTGGATCAGTGGGTGAGCAGCTTTTTGCGTGCTCATTCACCCCCAGGGGCCTGGGGTTGTCACTGTAACACTAGCAGTGAAAACACTATTGGCGATTAGAAATTGGTTTGCTCTATAATAAAAAAAATACTTTCAGCAGTTACAATTGTGGCTGTTATTCATTTAGTTACTCATTGCTGATGTCTTACCAGCAGTTAGAGGGGAAGTAAGGAATCAAACACATTTAAAGAATGATTTTAATGGGAACTTGCAATTTTCAACCACAACCATGGTATCCAGACTGTCATTCTACTTATTATTGTACAGTTTACCACCCCTCTGTGCAAGGTTTGTCATGCACAGGGAGCACAGTGTGCATCAGGTCGTCTAGCTGAGCAAATATTCTTTCACTGGAATCAGAGCAAAGAAAGAGGTACTGTAAGCATCTAAGAATCAAGATTCAGTCATTTACACAGCACACCATAAATCATCAGGTTGTAGGGAAATTCTTTGAGCTGGACCTCACTATTTTGAGCATCATATTGAAACCAAAACCACGGGCATCTGTTCATACTTCTGCAAAACACGTACTTAAGAATATAAGACTGAACATGCGAGTCATGAACAGAACAACACTGTGTTTAGCTTGAGATTCTAAAAAACCTAACTTATCATTGCGGTTGAAGACATTTGCAGAGCCTGATTCCTTTTGTCTACATGAGAGAAGATGGCCCCAGGCTGGGCTTCCTGTGAGCTTCACAAGATTTATAAATGAATTTCACACACTGCAAGTGTTGAACAGCATTTATTTTGTTACGTGATGTCATGTCAGGTATCAAACTATGCCTTTCTTTAGATGATCACAGTTGGTCGTTGGTGTAAAATGGGGTACTGGGAGGGAGGCAAGGTTGCTTTATGAATGATTCTGAGCACTGCTGGAAAAAAATGCTTGAATATCCAAGTAGAGGAATATGGATTTTGGCTCAGTGGGGTTTTGTCTGCACTTCATTATTAAGGCTTTTTTTGTCCAAAAATCATTTCACATCAGTATGCTGAGTATTATTAACTCAGCATTACTGTAGCAGGAAAAGCAAGTATTTTCTTGTTGGAGTCTGGCAATTTAGACCTAAAGCAGTCCTTCCAAGTCTTAAATTAATCATTTTATGCAACTGTCTGTCCCCTATTTAAAGTGGAATGTTTCCTTTTCAATAATCCTGCAATACTTTAATGGTGTATTTAATTCACAAGCTATTTTCATTTGTACATTTCAGATTTTCCCAGGTTTTCTGTGATGAGAATCTCATAATATAAGATAAAAAAAAAAATCTCACGTGGAGTTCGAATTCCTGCTTGTATTTTCTTTTCCTTTTTTGAGGCCCTGAGGTCCAGAAAATCTTGAACTTGTTCTTTTTGTTTGGGTGCAAAGCTGCTGACAAAAGAGTTGTGAACTGCAACATGTTATTATTTTATTTTTTTCAGAGAAAAACTTTGGAAAAATCCAAGCCAGTCGATCCCCTCATCCTTTGTTAAAAATGGCTTGGATGTATGTTCAATGAGTCACACACTCATCACCAGTGTGCTCTGGATCTAACCCTGCTTTCCACTTCCCCATCCTGAATTTTACAGTGTCTGAGGGCCCCTCTGATATCATGGTTACTTCTGAACCCAGACAAACGACTCATGTTATTTTTAGCGGCTAAGATGACCTCCTCACTGTAATCGTCTCTTATGATGTGTTTAAGAGAGCACCAACAGGAAGTCAAGTTGCAGCTTTGCACGATAAAAGTTAGAGAAAGTGCGTAAAGTCAGCTTCTTCTTAACTTATTGAAGAGCTTTTGAAAACAGGGATGATTCCTGTTTTTTATATTTTTGAGGTCCATAGGTTTTTTAAAGAGATGATAAGGTCAGACAGTAAGGCTGCTGATTACTGTACTGACGTCGCTATTTTTCATTTTGCCATTTAAGGTCATACAAACATTTCTTTAACTGACACAGGTAATGCATTGACAAAAGGTAGTATCTATAAATTATGTTGAAAATAGGTCCAGCCCAATTCCTTTCTACTACATGTACACCAGTATAGAAAAAACAAGCCAAACTCTGCCAGGCCTGGTTTGAACACTGGGTTATATCACACTAATCTAATGCAACGGCCCAGACCATGCTTCTGTTGGGAATTAATGAAGTAGGAAAGCCGATGACATAGAAACACAATAACACTGCAATGAAGCTAACAGTATTTCTTTTGTAATTTCATGACTTGTGGTTAAAAGATGCATATAAGTACAGTTTCCCATGATACAATTTACTAGATGTTGATCAAAGAACAAAAAAACACATTTTTTTTCAAAGGATTAGTCAGATCCACAAAAACAATTACTTTTTTAATTAACAGCTTTGTTAATAGATAGATGA
This sequence comes from Lepisosteus platostomus, assembly GCF_059453375.1. Lineage (NCBI taxonomy): Eukaryota > Metazoa > Chordata > Actinopteri > Semionotiformes > Lepisosteidae > Lepisosteus > Lepisosteus platostomus. Next base: position 57,091,819 of record NC_142616.1, read on the forward strand.
GACAATTTATTCTATGCCTTTTTTTTCAATGACATCACTTTACTAATTTCTCAAAACACCAATTAAACATGATGCCGAGCCCCACAATTGTCCTACTTAAAGAAAAAGCACATGTCAAGTGGAGCTATTTTCAGATCAAATCCAAATTAGGTGATGATCTTAGGAAATTGTACACATTTTAGTATTGGACTTGTTCGGTGCTTTTGGGCACTTCTTATTGTGGAGTGTGAAGTTGACTGAAAAGGGCGAGACAGTCGTTCTGAAGGGAACAACTAAGATTTTCTGGCTTTGTTACATTTTGTGAAAGGTACTTTTGCATTCGCTGGCTGAACTGTTTTGGAATGATCATGTGCAGTTCTGTATGACACATTTTAGTTTTTTTTAATGGGTTCTGGTGTGGATTTTCTGAAAGCATTTAAACTGCTTTCAGAGAACACACATTACATCCTCTTTGCGGCATAATGTTTTGCCCATACTTAGAGAAGTGGTTTTATTTCTTCGGTGTGTGAAAGGAAGTCCTATTAGTTTGGTTTTTGGTTTCACATTGCACTCTCAAATTAAAATGTTGTGAGGATTTAATAAACTTTTCTTCTCCTTTGGCTTTTTGACCAGGACTACAGCGTGATAGTTTATCAGATATGTCCTACACAGGTAATGGGAAGTTTCAGAGATAAAGCTATCAGAAAGGGGGGCAGATGGCTTTAGGAAGATCCACGTATTTAGGTCACTGTAAAATGTTACCAACATCAAAGGACAACTACCGATGCTGATGATGTAATCCCTTCTCCAACTCTTTTTTCAGAATGTATGAGCGTTTGTTTTTCACTTGGAGGGTATGGGTTACGTTGCGTAAATAAGGGTAAAGTAACTTCATATTTAATGCGTCGTGATTTCAGGCTTTTAGGCCACAAAATATGTTACTTCAGAAAGGGTGTAAGACTTTCTACAGGCCCTTTGCCTTGACAGAAATCAAAGGTCAAGTTTTTTTTTCTTTTTTTGTTTTTCAGGACGGTCTGGATAAAATAAAATGAAAATCCTTTAAAAGTGGAACAGTTCTGTATTTACTCACCCTAAGAAGTAGACTTTACATCACATTGAGTCCCACACAGTAGATCCAATAATCACCTTTTTTTGTATATGGGGTAGATGCTTACCTACAGCTTCGTCTCGCTCAGGACATACATATTCTGCCAGTTTCAGAGTGGAGCTTTGATCTTTCAACACACAAAACAACCCTCCCTCTTCTCACTCTACATCTTCCCTTTGCTGCAGGTGCTCAATACAAAAAGAATGTGCCCACCAGCTCCTTCCCAGATTCTGGATTGGACTGAGCGAAGGGCCCCAGCAATGTCCGTCCATGACGATAACTCCCAGAGAAATCGACATCGCCACCGACATCAAGGTGAGTCCAGTTTGTCAGTGACTTCTTAGAGCTGGGGTCCAACCACCCCCCATCATTCCTCTCCCAGAAGCAGGCTGGATATAGTGCCTTTATGACTTAATTGAACTTAAGAAAAGGTTACAAATTAGAGTTCTTGCTCATATGGTTTGCTGGTAGCTTATTCATACCAGGAAATTGCAACGAAATGGGATCTTTTTGTAAGGAAGTGAATTATTTCTCAACTCTCAAGGGCATATCTATCCAGTGGACATCATCAGCACCAGCCGTGAAACACAAACTAGAGGACACAAGTGGGAACTATAGGGAAGTGTAGTTACAAGCTAAGACTAAGAGGCTGTGGGCGTCTGGAACAAACTACCGAGCCTAGTTGTCATAGCTGACACCCTGGCTTCTTTCAAGACATGTGAGGTTGAGATCCTCATATCACTGAGCTTCTAGCAACCAAACAAGCTAAATGGGCCAGACACCCTTCATCTCATTTGTAGCACTTATGATAAGAACTTTCTTATGTTCTAATGATTATAGTGTTATACAGTAGATAACTGGCTTCCCCTGTTAAATGTTTTGATGAAATCACATTAAGCATTGGAAAAGGGTGGCCTTTTATGGATACTATGGCTGCACTCTTTATTTGTAAAACAAATTGCCCGTGCTATTTTCAGGATCTGAATTTATTTAATTATACAGTGATGGCTCTAGAACTTATTTTGCTGTACACCTTTATACTATTTTAATATGGGAAAATATTTTTTTTAATAATATGTTCTTAAAAAATAAGTGTGCTATTACATGGGAGAGGGTGGGGTTGATGGTTTGGCAAATATTGCTTCTTTCCTTAGCTTGGTCCCAATTCTGCTCTCCCCAGGATTTTGGGATTCTGATCAATGGCAGCGTTCCAGATCTTAGCAACACTGAGGTTGAGTGTAGCTATGGCAACGGAGTTTCCACCAGGGCAACGATATACGCGGTCAATTCGGGACCTCCTCAGATCCAAACCTGCCCACTCTTGCCCAAAGACAAGCTTCCCAGAATTCAACCTGCTGAGGGTAGGTACATTGGAGTGGACTTTTTTTCGTTTGTCTCATGTTAAAATAACATTATGGGTACTAAATTGGGGTGGAGTATGAAGAGAAAAAAGCTATTCATTGACCCACCTTTTATTAAAGCTCTGTATTGTCCCTCTGTGTTTGCCAGCCATTGTAGGTTAGTAATGAAAGGACTTCCTGAAAACAAATTGATCTCATGCAGATAACACATTACCTAATAGGCAGATGTACAGTATTGGAAATAATAACAACAGAAGATGAAGTGAGAAAACTACAGTACATATAGCATGCAACCTCCAACTTACAGCCAACATAGTGAAAGTCTGAACCACATAGAGGTTACAAAAAATGTCACAAGGATATTGCAGTGTTCATAAAGTTCTAATATGACCATTATCCATATGGGGCTGCATGGACATAGTAGTAAAACCGTCACCAAAACAATTGGATGAATTGTTGAAACTGTTAGAGGTAATTTGGAACATTTTAGAGTCCTACAATGATTAGCTTTATGAGAGCATAAAGAAAAGGGCTCACATAATAAATATTAATGTTTTGAATGTGTTGTTGTGTGTTTTAATGATTGTGCTTGTATATATGAATACTCACTTTATATAATTTGAAACAAAGTATACTGTATAATATAATCTGTTTCCATAATGATTTTCAATATTGTACCTTTAATGGGAATATAATTGAAACCTATAATTGAAAATATTGTGATGAGAATATAAAACTACAACATGTAACTTAAAATGTGGAAGAATGTTGTGGCCTTTGACTAGTTCGTTTTTCTTGTTAAATGTTTTTCTTGCCTTTGTCTGGTCCATCTCTTTTCCCTCTGGTTCAGATATGTTGGAAAATAAATAGCAAAAAGTAATGATATTAAATGACTAGTCATGTTTTGTTTTCATGTTTGGACATGTTACATGTTTCAGCTTTTCAAGTGCTTGCTGGTATTGGGAAATGCATTTTCTTTATTTTAAATCTGTGTATTCTTTATTTTTCTAGTTCTGATTGCTTGGTTGTCTTTAACAGATCACGTGGTCATTCCTGTGTCAATCAAGGTCAATGGAACTCCTATTGTCTGGGGGAACTTCACCATCTATGACTGTGAGAAGACGGGGATTGTTCATTCAAAGAGAGCGTGAGTGATCCAGTGTACATGCTCAGCCAACTGCGTACACAGTATATTGCAGACAAGTGTCGGAAGAAAATAACCACTTTACTGATTCCATTTCACTCGCATGACAGATCTAATCTTGTCTTTCTGTAACTCCAAGTATGAAAAATCTAAAATAAACCAGGCGGCAACATAGTATTCTGTGTCTTTTGCTGAGCAAACATCCCCTGATTGTTTTGGAAAATTTGAAACAGCTTTGCAATTTCTGAGAAATGCTCAACATGTCGTAAACCTGGCCAAAGGTCATCACATGATATTTTGGAACAGTTTTCCGTTTTTCAGAATCCAGCTAATTCCCCTCACAGTAGGCAGTAGCAAGGCTTGCGTTGGCAACATTGCTTACTTCTGATTGATGCAGCTTTAAGTTGTATTGAGAAAGAGTTGGAATAAATCCCAAACTTCACGCCACCCACAGGCAGCGGGTTTCAAAACCAATACCTGTTAGTGGGTTCTGTCTCATTGGTTGGCTGTAACCAGGATTCCCCTAGTGGCAGTGCACTACTGGCTAAGATCCACCAGTGATAGGCAGGCTTGAGTCAGCTCGGTTATGCCTGTGGTTTTCTGCATGCCTGTGACCTTATATTGGGAATTGCACCAGTCCTCAAATCAATGCTCACGTCAAGAGGCGCAGTGGGGCTTTGTGAAAAAGAGCAATGACTTAGGAGGAGAGTATGTACAGACCTATACCAGCTGATCTATTGTCAGCAGCTACAGTATATCACCCTCAATTCACAACTGGCAACCCACTGAAGGTAAGCAAGTGTTAGCCTGGCCAGTACCTGGGTGGAAGACCTCCTGGGAAAGCTAAGGTTGTTGCTGGAAGTGTTGGAGCACTCACTGTGTGGTCTGTGTGGGTCCTAATGCCACACAGTGGCATAGTGATGAGGACACTATAAAATAAGCACCATCCTTCAAATGAGGCATGAAACCAAGGTCCTGAGTCTCCGTGGTCATTAAAAATCCCAGGGCATTTCTTGAAAAGAGTAGGGGTTTTAACCCCAGTGCCCTGGCCAAATTGTCCCCAGGCCTTTACCAATCAAGGCCTCCTAATAATCCCCATTTCTGAATTGGCTTCATCACTCTGTTCTCCACCCCACTGAGCTGGTGTGTGGTGAGTGTACTGGCACACTTTGGCTGCCATCCCATTATCCAGGTAGGGGATACACATTGGTAATGGTGGAGGGGAGTCCCCATTACTTGTAAAATGCTTTGAGTGGAGTGTCCAGAAAAGCTCTATATAAGTGTAAGGATTATTTGTCATTATTTATTACCTCTCCACTTATGTCATGATGCATTGATTGTATCTGTAAAGACTACAGTACATATTTAAAAAAAATACTTGTCAATCCAAGATTTATTATTATTAAAAAAAAAAACCTGCATCATTTACAGTATATTGTTTGTAGTCTGTGATGGGTCATAGCCATGATTTAATCCAGGGCTTGAATTTAGTTGATAAAACACATTTAAAGTGCAGATGAAACATATCAATGAAGAAGCACACTTACAGGCGTAAGGCAAAAACCTTATAAAACCTATACATCTTAGTCATATGACTAAAGATGTATAGACATTTTTTTAAAAACAGTGTACGATACAGTGTATGAATATGTTGATTTTGCTAAAAAATGCAGTATTAAAAAGTGTTTATTGTCCTTCATTCTACTGTTAATGTAATAAGAGCTGCTGAGTCCAATGGGCTATTTCTGTAAGTGTGCAAAGTGCCGTTTCTCCCTTTTTTAGTCCTTAAATATCAGTTTTTTTCTTTGCAAGGAATAAATGACAGTTGAGTATAGCATGTGATCTTTTCTCTCTATGCCAGATAAAAAGTGTGAAATCCTTTGTGGTTTTGATAACTGTGTTTAGACTATGGTATTTCAAACAGGAAATGAAGATCAAAAGTACCACCAGTTCTAGAAATTAAATCTATGTTATTTCAAATCGCACATATGTTGTTTTTCATTTTGATGCATGGCTTGTTGAAAGCATTGGTATTAAGTGCTTACAGAACATTTTATCTTCCTGTTAATACAGACTCACAAGTCACGTCAAGTAGATGAGTTATATTTTAATATTTTTGTTTCTGTAGTTCATAATATTGTTCTAGTCTATTATAGGAACAAATTAGACCATCTTCGCAGGATTATCTCACTTCAAGGACATTATAAATCATATGTAATAGAAGGCACTGAATTCCAATACTTCTATTGTGTATTCCTAAAAAAATCACTTGTCAAAGCTATTGTATACAATTTGCGTTTTCAGGTGCACCAGCTGCCTGAGCACTAAATGGAAATGTTACTGGAATTTAGAAAGAAGCGCTTGTGTCTCACGCAAAACAAACCCAACTGACACTCTGCTTGAGGTAAGACATTTATTAGTCAAGCAAAAGTTGATTTTGCTTGAGTTTTACTTTAAGTTTAAAAGCTCACACCTGAAGAAGCCTTCACAGCCGAAACATTGTGTTTTCTCTCTTCTGTTTTCAGTACGGAATAAACCTATTACTTGTTCCTTTGCAGACCACGCATGCTGACGCAGCAACCCACCTGAAAAAGATTATTTAGTTAATAAAGATATATAATATAGATAAAGACATCATAATACATACATTTCATGCTCCTAAGCATTTTTTCCACCACAGCATGTTTTAATTGATTTATTACTCACTATATCAGTAGATGTTTTAAAGAATATTACTCTGAAGCTAGATCAACAATGAATAACACGTAAACACGAGATGGCATTTCTTAAAAAAAGAATCAAATACAAATTTGAGTCCACTTTGATTGGAGATTAAATTATTATTTTATTCTTGAGATTTATTTTTTTAGTCTCAACAATGTATTACAGTATTTTCTGCCTTTACATTACATTTTTTGCAAGACCTCAGTTTTAAAAACTGCAATGAGATTGTTTGGTAATTGACTTCATCAGTTTTTTGGCCAGGTCACAGCCATTAGGAACATCCCTGCAGGCAAATATATCTCACCATAAAGCAGAGACAACACCAAATACTTTATATTCTGGATGCTACCACAAAGTAAGCAGTTTTACTTTGGATTGTGTTGGGTTCAGAGAAGACTTAGATGTCCCTTATCCAAGAACGTAAATGTCTTATGTTTTTCTCATGCTGATACTCACAGAGCACTGTTACTACACCACAGATAATCTGTAACTTTGGTAGTTTAAGGGTTTTTTCTTTGAAATAGAATAGCGCCCGTCTGCTCACACACAGAAAGTGCTTGTCGAAACTACATTCTATGCCTTATGGCCACTGCGGAAGTGAACTGAATGACTCCATCACATGAGTGGGTGAATGTTGTGCCACTGTGTTGTGGAATTCCCCATGTTCGAGTACTTATCTTTTCCATACAATATCAGTGAGCCACGCACAAGTCATTCAGACTTGGAGATTTTAAAGAAATATTTACCAGTTATACTGTTAGCACAGAAGAAAGTGGGTATACTGAACAGCCGTGCCTCATGTTACAGGTTATTTATGTTCCAATACAAACTTTCTAAAGGTTAACTTCAGGACCACATATTCTTAAGTAGCATGTTAACCCTCGAACAATTTCTTGCAATATATTTAATTCAATTCGAATAAAACAACATTTGAATATCTACTGGTATATACAGTGCCTTCAAAGGTATGATCTTCCATTTTGTGAAATTCCAAAATGATACATGTACATTTTTTTAAACATTATATTGTATTCAAAACCTGAATCCACTTCTGATGGTGAGATATGTTACAGTACATGTCAACAAAAACTAAAGAGAAAAAAATGATATAAGTTGATTGATTAAGTGTTCAGACTTGTTTACTTAATCTTTGGTGGAAGCCCTGTTGTCACCAATTACAGCCACAAGCCTTTCTGGTGTAAGTCTCTATCAGCTGACTTCATAGCCGGGTGCTGCCATCACCATGCTGGACTGTGGAGACTGTGGTGACTAGAAGATGTGCTGTGTTACATAATGCTTGGCACATACAGTAGACCAAATTATTCCAGTTAGGTCTTATGTAACTACAGAACCTTTTAGCACATTTTTGCAAGTATACTTTGCCAGTATTTTGTTGTGGACTCTATGCAGCCTTTGGGATGGCTGATTTTTACTAATAGGTTCCTTCTTTCCATTCAGCCATGCAGGCCAGTTTGTGATATATTGCGAATGCCAGCGCTATTGAACTCTGTAGCTCTTTCAAAGTGCCCATTTGCCTCACAGTGGCATCGCTGACCAGTCTCCTTTTTACCTGGATGCTCAGTTTGGAGGGACGTCGTCATTTCACCATTATCTGGGTTATATCTCGCACTTTGCAATTCCTGATGTTTGCATAGACTGTGCAAATGGGGATATTCAGGGATTCTGACATTTTCTCCACTCATCTTATTGTAAACATGATTTAATTTAGGTTTGGCCGTAGCAGATGGTTCGAATACTTCTGCAATCACGACTTTGACATTTTTATTTCATATTAATCTAATTAACCCTTTCTTTTTGTTTATGGCTTTGAACGTGTGGAGGAGATTTGTGTATATCAAATACTAATTTCAACTTGAAAGTGTCATGACTACAAGCTTTATAGCAATAAAATGTGAAAACCATGCAAGGTTCTCAATACACATGCCATAGAGAAAATGGCACTATAACTGTATCATCATGTGTGTTGAATCCTATGGGCACTTCCATTTGAATGCAAATGCTGCACACGACTGTGGTCTTTAAAGTGTTAAGAATAACACAAATGCTAATGTGTTTTTCATCACTGCAGAACTCTATGTACTGTCCAAGTGTGAATCCCTCGCTGACTAGACCAACGGCAACTGGAACAGCACAAGACATCACTCTCACTCTGAACAACACAAAAGAGGTACAGGTTCTTTCATCTCTATTCAGCTGACGCAAGCTGTTACTGCTTAGTCAGCGTAGTCAGCATCTCTGAAGGGGCTTCACAGCAGATGAGACTTAATAGTGATTTTTAACAAAGGTAGATGAGGCTGTTGTCTCCTGACAGTGATTTGAATTTTTGTTTCATTGTTTATGTGTAGTATGTATGATTTATTTTCCAGCTATATGTATCGGACTAAGTGCAATTTACCACCGGCTGTTTATACACACCATATGGTATAACACCAGAAGGCATCACTTTAAAATGGCCGTTCTAAATGCCTTCATGACTTTGAGACCATTTCCATAGAAATATGAAATGCAAATGGTTATAGATATTCCAAAATAACTTGTGCATTTATAAATTTCCATATATTAAGTGTTTATACGGTATGTTTAAAGATTCCAACTTACATATCCAATGGGTTCTTTTTTAGTTGAGGGAAGGAACAGTCCAAAGGAATATGTCTGGTTTCATCCCCTCAACACATATGATCTGTAAACTAAACTTATTTTTAAAAACTGCACAACTTGCAGATGTGCTTTTCAGTTAACTGACCTTCAAGAATGTGATTTGCACCAGAAAAGCTTTGAAGACACAAGGCATCTCTTAAATAGCATCTGGTAGAAACATGTACCTGTAGCATAAGCCACTGACACAGGAAATTCACCCACCTCCATCACAAGTTTGCACCAAATGTATCTGTCTGTGGCAAGATGTGATATTGAGGATTATCAAAGAAAGAAAGGACGCACAGTCAGAAGAACTTCAAAAGACATCTTTAAACTGAAACAGTAAAATGAAGCTCCTTAAAATATAATATTTTAAGGCAGCAGACCACACATTTGTCTTAGTTTTTTTCTCAAAACGCTTTTTATGTTTGTGGATTTTGTTTCATTTTGGGAGCTGAGTTAGAGGGAGGTGGAGCATAACAAAAAGATAATTAAATAGAGTTTCATCATGTTGCAGCAATTACAATACCAGTCTAGTTATTGTAGACTCAAGTTTATTTGACTTTAAATGGAAGTTATTAACCGAAGTTCGGGATAACAACAACAGGTCACTCTGACACAGCTGTTTCTCATCACCATTATTAACAAACTTAGCTATATATAGTATATCGAGCAAAAAAAATCTCCCTTTGACTCAACCATCATTCCTCCACCCCCTCTCCACCTTGCAGCTACCACTTGGTTCACTTGGTTCAAGAGGAGGCTACCCAATAATCAAGTGGGTTAAGACTACTTCTCTCACCAAGTATTCCAAACATTCACAAAATGAAGAACAAAAGTTGGATGTTGTTGTCTCTAGTGAAATGCATTTATCAGTGCCGCTAGGGCAATTTAGTTTCACCTACAGCTGGATACTCAATCATTTCAGAATTAATTTGAAAAAAGATACTTAGAAGCAGTGTATCCCGTGCTTACCTCACAACCAGAAAAAGCGAATGAAACAGCTGCTGCTGCCAGCACAGTCAGATCTTGATTGCTCTGTACTTCTACTGTGACTGTCTAACTTCATTTTAAGGGCCCTGTGTGAGACAACACAGAAGGTTGTACCAATGATTAGTGGTGGGGAAAATCTTGTATTGTTTTGTTTTTTAACCTTTTCTGTTTCGAGAACTTACAATTGATCATTCTCTCTCACAAAATAAAATTAATGAGTAATGATAATGGGGTTATGTGATGCAATTTATCAGATCACACTATCTTACTAGTAACAGTCTTTCATGCTTAGGTCTTTTGTATTGTAAGGGACCGTCTCTGGGAATAGAGTTCAGGTTTCATGAAGATGCTTTGTCTTTGACATACTGTAGTCATTGTAAAAATGGTTTATATGCCTAGATGCAGAGAAACACATACCAGATCACATTTCGGACAACGATGGAGAGTAGGAACCCCCCTTGTTGTGGTTGATGTGAATGACGTGCTTTGTTTTCCCTAGATCTGAGCCGAGTGCAGAGTTTCCATGCAAGGGTTGGCTGACAAGGTCGAGGATTATTCCGCTGTGTTTCCCTAACCCCTTGTACTCTGTTTTCCTTGGACCAGGGAACACCACTGCAGTGTGATTTCGGAAATGATCAGTTATATGAAGCAACATGGCTTGACCAATCGACAATTAAATGCAGCAGCGTAACAGTGAGTATTGCATTCCAGCCAGTGCTCATCTGTCATGGAGCTCACGGTTGTCTGTATTTTGTTTATATTGCTGTTTAATGCTGGTTGCTTTTTAATGCAGGTTGGTATTTCTGGCCTTTATTGATAGCTTTGCAGTAGTTATGCTAAAATTAATATGTCCAATTCTGTAAAGATCTGTTTTCTTTTGAAAATGGTACAGCAAGGGTCTCCTTTAAAAAACCTTGCAAATTAACATTTTTCTGCATTGACTCATGAGATTAGAGAGTACAAGTTGTATGAGAGTAGCACCCGCGGAAGCTTTTTGATTACTGTAATGCCTTAGAAAATTGCAGATGAGTTCTCTAGAAGATGAAGTACTTTCACTTTTTTATTCTTGTGAATTCACTGTAAAATTCAGACGCATTAGCATGTTAAAGACTAAGGCTACGTCATTGTCTGAAATGAATGCCAAGTTTTTCCTTAATTTGGAAAAAGTCCAGTATTATTTGCCTTTGTTTCTTTTTCATTAAGTTGTTACAGTCCTGAGGAGCTCCTGCATGATTAATGACCTTTAAGTTACAGTGCCATGCACCTTAAGCAGGAGAGTAAGCATTTATCAACTAGCCTTCATAAAATTGTAAGATACAGTCCTACATTCAATCGTGCCACAGTAAGCTTATTTAAGTTATGAAAGAGAGCTTAACATTTACTTTTTGCTTTTGTTATTTGACGTATTATTTATTACAAAAGATGTTATCTCGATAGCTGTTATGGGTTCAAGTGTTCAAGGCTATGCTTTGCAGGCTGTGTCAAGAAATGATATGTAAGTTGACTGACATTATGCCTGTGTCAGCTGACTAAGTGTGTACTGTGTGGCTGTTTGCACTGTGAAAACTGGTGGGTGGGAGTGACAAGTGAGAATCAGAACAGCGGAAAAATTCAGAAAAATAGGTACAAAAACGCTAATTAAATAAAAACATACATCCACACAAATTCAGCCTGTCTCTCAACTCTTGTCAATATTGCAGTTATACGCAACAAAGAGAAGCCAGACAGTCCATCTCAACCTGCGATTGAAGAAACACCAGGACAAATTCCTTGACAGCCCTCTACCAGTCACAGGTCTGTAGTGCTTACACAGGCAGTATTTAAACCTCTCAAGGGACAAACAGAAAGGGTCCAGAAACTGTACTGTAGTGCTTAGGTGCAGCACTACATATCTGTTGTGTGTTTTTCTAACAAAGTTTAACAGAAGTAACTTCAGTATAATTGAGAGGATGATGAAGAGCGAGTTAGTGAGCAGAAGTGAGTAAATATTTACTATTTTCCCTGCTCGCAGAGTTATTTTCTTCCTGAGCTTGCATTTGACCTAAATTCAGGAAGCATGCTTGTTTAATGTAAACCTTTTCTCCTGCTAGAAATATTATGATAAGACTGTTCTAGGAAACAGAATTACACAGCCCATTTAGCATCGCAATTACACTTTCTGCAATGCAAATATTATCAAAGCTGCTCTAACGAGGAATTAAAGAGAAGAGAATGGGAAACATGAAGCTTCAAATTAACATACTGTATAAGCCTGCTGAGAAGTTGTTGTTTTTTTATGTGAAGTGCATAATTTATAGATACAAGTATTTGAGTTGTGAGCTGTGTCATGGAGGTTAATTCTATGCTGAAGGGCAGGGAGGAGTAATACAGCATTTAAGGCTGTTTTCAACAGGTGTGTAAACTTTGCTTTATAAGTTTGATTTTTCTTCTTTCTACTTTTCAGTGTGAAATTAACCTTTTAACCTACTTGCTCTTATACAAGCAAGTGGTCTGTGTCTGAACCTTGATTGGAGTGAATGCACACTCCCTGTGGTGTAAGACAAGACATGATATATTGCTCTTCTCACCCCTATGCCTGACAGTGGAGGTGTACAACTGTGGGACAGGCAGCACAGACTGCTCTCAGTGCTTGGGACGGGAAGACGAAGGCCATTTCTGCTCCTGGTGTGACAACACGTGCAAGCCCAGGGATGAGTGTCAACCCCTTAAGACCACCTGTCCTGCCCCAGAGATATGGGAGGTAAAAGCCCACATACACACCCAATAGGTTTCAGTTAGGGGCTCTTTTGCTTCCATAGTCAACTGAGGCTTTGTAAAAGAAGGTGCACATTTACCTCTTTCTGACTACATGGAAAAGCTGAGGGGGAGAGCTGGCATTGGCATTGCAGTCACATTGTGGGATAGTCAGGACAGCTGCTTCTTTGATAACATGAGCTGCTGTGTTTTGAGTGGATTTAACGGTTATTTGTAGGATACACTGAAATCCCTGCAAGACAGATCATTCACAGTAACGGAACAGAATTAAAATTAATATAAGCACTAAAAAGGTGAATATTTAGTGTGACACTTCTCTGTTCTGAATCCACAATGCTAGATAAAGTGTGTCACGTCTGAAATATTTTGGGTTACTTCCAGATAAAAAAGGACACCGTACATGTGCAGTATTGTTGTTCTAATGTTAATTTATACATAGTGCTCTTCTTGCCATTAATTCGACATAATGTAATTTGACATTTTTTTTGTGGTTGGTTTTAATTTGCAGAATCAAATCTTCCCCTTTATTAATATAGCCCTGCAATGGACTGGTGGTCATATCTATTTTTCTGCTTACCACAACACTTACCAGGATTTGCAGATTTCTGATGATGGATAGAAACTCCTACTCACAAAAACTGTAAAAAAGACTAAAAGATTGAAAGACGGTACAGTGTTCAGAAAACCTAATTTAGATAATGGAATGGAAGGAAAAGTATAGAAACAGTATGTTGTTGGCGTATACAGCAGTATTTAGTGTCAAGATCCTGTCTCATGAGTCTGTTCTTGGGCATAATTAAGAATGATTTCCAAAACTGACTCCTGAAAAATAACACTGATGAACAATACATCAGCATCACTTTTTGTAACTGGTTTCCAGTGTCAGTCTCTGGCAAATCATTCCTGCTAATGGAATAATCAGACTTCTGAAATGATGCAAGCCTCGCAAAAGGATTATATTTATATATTAATAAATCCAAAAAATGGAAACCAAGTCACTGAACAATAATACTATGGGTTAGATGTGACCTTAAGAGAATAAACTAGTTTGCATCAAAGATCTGGGAACGTTTAGTGTTTCTTTATTTTTCTACTGAGTACAGATGGCTGACTGCAGATTAGATCCAGTGAAGCCTGTAGTAAATATCAGAAGCCTGATATTACTACAAATATCTGGTGGTTACAGCAGTCACATTACTAAGTGATATGATGAAATTGATAAAGTAGTAACAGTGTAAAGATATTCATGCTACTCTTTTTAAATCCATGTTCTTATCTGCAATTCTAATGAATGCCAGACAGATAGTCTGTTAAGACTACAGAAATAGCTGCACTTTGCAAAACTCTTTTTCTCTTCCAAGGATGTCCCATTTTGTTTAATTAAAAGTGATGTATACGGTACACATTTTTAAGTGAGTAATTTAAGACATTAAAAGCTCAAACTGAACAGTTTTGTGAGTGACAGTAGCACAAACTGCAAATAAAAATTATGAAACTGAAATGAGATGTCAATGAAAAGAAGTGAATCTTTTTAATCTAATAATGGAACTGTGAAGGTTAGTAGGGAACACAGCTAGATGAGCTGCAATTAATATCAAAGAAATAATTATTTGAGCAAGACTTCTGTTTGAGGTGGTGAACAGGGGTTCTTATTCCATAGAGATGTTTTACATTTTCATCACTGTCAATTTTCTGTTAAAGTAACCATAGTACTGACCAAAACCACAGTAATGACCATAACCATAGTACTGACTATGACCACAGTACTAGCCATAACTATAGTACTGGCTGTAACCATAGTACTCACCATAACCATAGTAGTGATTGTGACCATAGGACCATAAACATAATATTAACTATGACCAGAGTAAATATCAAGTATAACCATAGTACTAACCATAACCAACGCAGTGACTATAACAATAGTACTGACCGTAACCATTGTACTGACCATAACCATAATATTAACTATGACCAGAGTAAAAATCAAGTATAAGCATAATACTGACTATAACCATAGCATTAACTATATCCATAATACTGACCAAAAACAAAACTACTGACTGTAACCATAATACTGCCTATAACCTAAGATGGAAACAGTGGCGGCAAGGCAAATTACACCCTGTTTCGATGCCAGTAAATCGCACACTCACGCAGGGACAAATCAGAGACACTATTGAAACCAGAGTACCCAGAGAGCATGGGGAATAATATTCAAACTCTATACAGAAGTCCACAATCAAGCCCAGAACCCAAGAGCAGTGAGGCAGAATGCCATTGTGCCTTGGTGCAATAAGAAATTATTTATTGAATTCTTCTTAATTTTTTCAAGATACTGTATATTACAGAGAGGCCACCAGTAGGGTCTGCATTTTCTTCTGAGATTACTGTTGCGTGATACTTTCTTGCTGTTGCTATTGTTTTTGTTTTTTTTTGTGCTGCAAACTAAAAATAAAAGCCAGCGTGCTGGAGGCAGCCTGTCCTGAAGGAGTGTGCTGCAATCCCAGAACTTGCTGTTTCAGCTGGGCCTCTGTGGTCAGCTCTGCGAAGCGAAGTTTCCCCCTGACCTAGTTCTGCACATTCCAGGCTTCCTGTCAGCTCCTTTCTCTCCCTTCTCTTGCAGATCGAGCCTCTCAGTGGGCCGCTGGAGGGGGGCACCCTGCTCACAATACGAGGAAGGAACTTGGGTCGCAGGTTTACTGACATCGTGGTTTCTATCAGACATGTGCACTGTCTCCCTATCCAGAGCCAATACATTGTTTCAGAGAAGTAAGTGATTATGAAGGACAGCTAGATCCCATTTCAAAGCTCAAGGGGCATGTATTTTCTTTATAGTGGTTCTTTTTCAGGAGGACCGTGTCCTCTAAATTTATCCCAAAACAATACTGTTTTGACTACAGTCCTGCACAGAAAGTGTACACAAACCTGTGACTCAGAGATACCAATTTCAGCAACTTTATTCAAACCAGGTGTATAGTTTTGTCACAGACTGAAGACTGCAGTATAACGGTCTAGTAAGTGTTAATATGGAGATTCTCCTTCTGTTACTGTTAGACACAACAGCATGTGTTAAGTAGGAAATGTTCTGACACATTGAAATCACAACAGTTTGGCGGTGATTCTTTATCACCAAACTTTAAATGAAGGAAATAACCTGCTATCCAAAAGAAAATTGTGTTCACACTGTAGTAAGAAAGCATGCCTCTCCCCTTCCAATTCTTCCGGTAGATTCTAAGTTCTGTAGATGCTTTCTCCTCCTTTTGGCTTCTCTGTTCACTGTCTTCACTAAATATGCAAGCAATATACAGTATAAACAAGAGTGCTATTGATAGCAGTATTTTAACTATAAAAACAGGCCTTTTTACAAGTGGAGGGATAGCAAAACACCCATCAGAAAGAAAACTATGGCACACAAAAAAGAACCTATTTGAAAAGATGAAAAAACAAGGACAAGAGAATACACTAAGAAATAAAGTGACCTATAACTGTTTTTAAGACATCATTTTCTGCAGTACAGGTTAATACACTTGCTGACCAATAGCTTCACTATTGCATTCCTGTTGGCATCTCTGGGATGCTTGGCTGCAAACTATGATTTTGGGGGCTCATGCCCTTTGACTGTATTTCCCTTTATGTTGTGTTTACAATCTCTGAGTAAAATGAACCCCAGATTTAATCTACTGAAGGAACAATATTTGTCAAAATTGTGCTAAAAAGAGATATTTTTTAATGTGCCATTTGTCAAGAAACTTGTCTGAAGGTCTGCCCAGTAACACATGTGCACACATTTGTCTTAACTTAACTTAAACTAAAAATGGCCAAATAACTGTTCTTCTTTCTGTCTGACTATGTGTAGAATTGTCTGTAAGACTGGGAGCTCAGCGTCAGCCTTCTCAGATATGGTGACTGTGAATGTGAGTCAGTCGGTGGGGAGGTCCCAGAAATTATTTAAATATTTGGTGAGTCTTATTTTTCTTTTGTAAACTTTAGAGCACAAAACCTGCACATAGAGGTCCCATAAGAAGGAACTTGTCACTTTGTGCACAAATGTTATTAGACGTCATTTTAAATGATTTTCTTTTAACTTCCAAAAGTGCAAATCTTTGGAGTTCTTTGAATGTGTGTTATATAAAGCCTTAACGACATTTATTCTGAATTTCTGCATTGTTGCAGCTAATAGTTCTTTACTGTTTTTAATATGTTTTTCTAGGAACTCCAGACATTTCACTGCTCAGTTATTCATATTTCACAGGGTTATGCCTGTGAATACAGTGGCAGAGACCAAACATGACTAAACCATACTGTATAATGATTTCAAATCACTGAGTCTCTAAAATTCTCAACTGACATGTTCATGGGTGTGGTGAAAAAAGTCTTTAACTGTTTCAATGGTACTGACCCCGTACATGTTTGAGCAGCTCTGCGAATAGGATGAAATAAATAAAGTGATCTGTTCACTCTGTATTTTGAACACTGCACGAATAAAATTCAGCTGGATATTCTTTTTTTATTTCATCACAAGACAAACAAAACACTGGGCCCACTGTGAAGGGAGCTCCCATTAAAATATGTAAACCATTAAGATGAGTCATTTCTTCCTTTGAAATATTGAGCTAAAAAGTTGTCTGTCTTTTGAAGCCATAATTTCATTTTTCATGGATTTTTTAGATTTATCTGAGCTTGAAATTACTTCAAGCTTCTTGCACCTTTCCAACTCAGAAGGGCCGAAGATTTCTCGATATGAATGAGAGTTTCCTTCTCAGAACTGATCCCTTCAATGGTAACTCTCCATACAAATCACAAAAAGAGAGCATTAAAGGAAGCATAATCAATTTTACCATCTTCATCACAGTTGTAGATGAAAGTGACCTTTGGACACTTTGCTAAGATAGTAGAGAAGAAGCAGAACACTAACCTGCTAAGTACAAAAGTGTACAGTACCTGTAGGGTGGATGTTATCAATGAAACACAATTGCTTTTTACACAAATGCTCAACAAACATTTCTTTTGGCAAGTTTTCTTTGAAATAAGATCCAAAAAAAGAGGTGAATATGGGGAGGTATCATTCAGATACTATAGCTGCAATCTAAATTAACTTCCCCTGCGGATTTACCAAGATTAAAATGTGGCGCTCATAGACGAGAAGGAAATGTGCTGTTTATCTCCGACCAAGTTTTTTTCTCCCCAGGAAACATCTGCCACAATAAACACGCGTCACGCAGTGACCATGTCTCAGACAATAGCCCCTGACAGACCCCCCCTTCCCCATGAGGAAGTGAATCCTGTCTTGGGGAATAAGAAATGTGCAGGACAGTTGAGAACAGGCCTGTCTTTTGTTATAGAGAATTAAAAGGGAGGTATACTTGAGGCCAGTGAAAAGTACTACATTTCAGGCTGCCACAAAACACCAGACTGGCTTGGCCATGGGCCATACCAGATATTTGTCAAGTCACCAAGGCTCTGGGTTTTGAAATGCAATCAGGAATAAGACAGCATGCAACGCCATACATTTCTCATCCGAAAACACCGCCTGATATGTTGTGCACACAACGTGAATCACTTTGATTCATATTTATACTGTATCACCACCTGGGGAACGTGGATATGTGTATAAAATATCTGAATGTAATTTTTTAGCAAAGCAAAAGTTTATTGGACAAATTACTGAAGATGATGGCGGCTGAGAAGCATTTTGTCTTACGCGGGGAACATATACACATTTCTTCTCTTTTAAAAGTCAAGTGTCTGCGTTCATCTGGGTTTGGAGTAGTGCACTAGCAGAACATGAGTGAGAGATTGTGCTCCTTCAATCCGAAAGGTGGTTTATCAGCCTCTTTTTTTCTTCAGGTGCCGGAGGTTTTCTCTATTGAGCCGAAAAACGGCTCCAGGGCTGGGGGAACCAAAGTCACCATCAGTGGGAGACACCTGGGAGTTGGCACGAGGGTGAGAGTGAAGGTCAACGGGACTCAGGAATGCACTGACCTGATGTAAGTTTTTCTCTCCTTTCCAGGCATGCAGCATTCCAGAGTGTGCAGCAGATTTACACTATTTCACACTTTGCGATTTTACTAGGTCATTATCAACCTGTTTAGGAATTGCTTTCAATAATAATTTGAATAATATATAGCATTTTTTTCTGGACACTCCACTCAAAGCACTTTACAGGTAATGGGGACTCCCCTCCACCACCACCGATATGTAGCCCCGAGTACGCTCGTACTCAGACGTAGGAGTACGCTCACCACACATCAGCTGTCAGTGGGAAGGAGAGCAGAGTAATGAAGTCAATTCAGAGAAAGGGATTATTAGGAGGCCATGATTGGTAATGGCCAGGAGGAAATTTGGCCAGGACACTAGGGTAACACCCCTTCTCTTTTCGAGAAATGCCCTTGGATTTTTAATGGCCTTAAAAAGTCAGGACCTTGGTTTTACATCTCATTTGAAGGATGGTGGCTTCACAGACCTACACAGACTCTTCTAGCAGCAGCCTTAGCTTCCCCTGGAGGTCTGCCATCCAGGTACTTTTGAGCTTTGATGATGATTCCTTCTTTCTCTCTGCCCTCACAGACGAACAGAGGACACTATTAAATGCACCATGCCTGCAGCAAAGCACTCCAAGACCGAGGCTGTCCAGGTGTGCGTTGAGTTTGAGGAAACCCCTTGTCAAAACTCAAAGTGGGTCACCCAGTACACCTATGAGAAAAACCCTGACATAGCGGCCATCAGGCCAGGAACAAGCCATCTCAGGTGCAGTACCTCTTCAGAAGCATTATAATGTACTAATGACAATACAGTAAACCCTCAGTTTAAAGGACTAGACTTCAGATTTAACAGACAAAGTCTGCTGAAGGGCAATTATGTCTGTAAAATCAGAAATACAGGACTGTCCTCACAATAACAGACTAAGTAGTATATTATACTGTATACCAAGGGTATACTGTAATCACCTTTCTCCACCACCAGCTGCAGGTTTTCAGGGAAATGCAAACTAACTCTTCATATTACCAGATAAATAAGAAATGACAATATTGAATTGTAGACCTGCCTTTAAAGTGTAATCTATTACGTTAACTATTTTCTGAAAATGCCCCATAATGATATATAGTAGTGAATCTATCTTCAAAGCATCCATTAGATCTTAAGATTCTTTTAGAGAATTTTAAACAAGTTGTCAAACTAAAAGCCTCTTAAGCTTTCAAACTGTGAGTTAATGATATATGCAGTATGGGGAATTGTTTTCTTGAGTGTCTCCTCCATGGCTTTGAATTGCTATTCAAATTGTCTGTTTTTTATCAGTGGAGGAAGAAGAATCACAGTGATGGGACATGGTTTCAATCTCGTACAGAATGTCACTATGGAGGTCAAAGAAAGCAGAGAGCAAGCTGTAAGTGTGATGTCTGTGCTTCTGATTACTATCATTATAAGTCAGAACACTTATACTAAATATGCTACCCGGTTTAAATATCTTGACATTCTTCAGATACTTAACTGAATTTCCTGCTATTTGTATATCTGTTAAAATGTATGAAACTATACCTCGGGATCCTAGCAAAGGGTAGTATACAATATTTAATGTTGGCTGACAGGTTGGTATGTTGGTGGCCAGGAGTATGTTAGTGACTACTAGCAGAACAGGGTTGCTTAGGTTAGAGTTTTTATACCCCTTGGGATATTCTGGATCCCAGGAGGAAGTCATTTTGTAATGTAACTGTGAATGTTCCTTTCAGCAATGCTACGTTCATACAAACTACATTATCAGCTGCCAGTCCCCACCAGCTCTGCATCCTATGAAAGCTACAGTGGAGTTTTATCTGAACGGTGTCCTGTACACACGGGAAAGTCCTGCTGCTCCCTATGGGCTGGAGGATGAGGACGAGCCTCACAGCGGCCTCTTTTCCCTGGAATATCTGGGGGA
Organism: Lepisosteus platostomus; assembly: GCF_059453375.1. NCBI lineage: Eukaryota > Metazoa > Chordata > Actinopteri > Semionotiformes > Lepisosteidae > Lepisosteus > Lepisosteus platostomus. The sequence goes on from NC_142616.1 coordinate 57,112,458, forward strand.
CCCTCAGTTCCACACCGCCAGCAAGGAGAGACTGATCAAACACCATCCGGGAGAACCCCTTACCCTGATCATCAATGTGAGTCTCTCCTATAATTAAGAAATATATTTTCTGCCCTCAGATGAGACAGTGTGTTACAGTGAAATGCATAAGTATTGAGACAGTGAAATTAACCTTGTCATTTTTGCTGTGTAATACTGAAATTTGTATTTCAGATCCAAAGACAAATAAAATTAAAAAGTACAGAATATCACCATTTATTTTGGGATATTTTTAAGCATACATGTTAAACACTGTTTTAACAATTTCAGGCCCACATAAGTATTGGGACTAATGAACCTAAAGTAAATTAAACTAAAGTAAAAGGTTTTTGGTCACGTACCCCTTACGTGCAATGACTTCTTCAAATCTGTGACCCATCAACATTACCTGACTCTTAATATGTTCCTTTTTAGATGCTTTGCCTAGTCTTTGCTACAATGCTGAAATGCTGAAAATGCTATCCTGCTTGAGAATGGCAACAGTTGGAGTAACAGTTTCACAGAGGCAGTTTGAAGATAAAAAATGACAGAACCTTCCTAGTTTGCAAGCTGTATACAAACAGTTCAGCATATCTAGCGCTGCTAAATAAAAAAGGATCACTCCCATGTGTCTTTGATAAGAACAATATCTCGACTGAAGTCATGTTTGTCGGCGGTCTCTGCCCCAGCAGCACACAAGCCAGAACTGGCACATGAAGACCTTGTTTTTGGCAGGAGTCCTTTTTTCGAGTGCTTTTCTCAGAAAAGTGAGCCTTGTTAAACATCCAAGTCTTAGCTGCAGTCACGTTCTTTTGTTGCTTGTTTGAGGTGTGACACTCCACTGGGCATGTTGTAACGGATTTTTGAAAAAGGTGGGACCAGGGCAGAAGATACACTAACACAGCCATAATGTTAAAAAAGTTGTTCTCTTTATTTACGGTGCAGGAGAAAAACAGCCACCAAGCAAACCAAAAGAAAATAAAAGCCTTTTTGAGCTCCTGACTATCTTAACTGTCCTGTTGAGCAGCCAGGAAGCCCACTGGTATTAAAACCAAACGGCAGTTCGATACTCTCTTCTTGATACTCTTCACAAAAATACCATTATTTTTTTAAACTATTACCTGACCAGCTGTCCTGCAGTTACTGGTCAGGTGACTGAGAGCAGCAGCTCATTCTCCAAAATGTCCTGGGCTGCCACCTTGTCACAAAAGTGGGATTTTCTTACTTTAGCTTCCTCTTCAACAAGTAAAATGCATGGTTAATACGATTCAGAAGAGGGGATAGATGGGCCAGCTTCAAAGTTTCCACTTCTTATGCTTGTTATTTCCGATGAGCCCCTTGGATAGGTGTGCAGTATTTTTGGGGTCATGTCTTGCTGCAGGGTGAATGGCTGCTCAATGAGTTGGACAACATTACTTTGGTCATGGGGAGACAACATTTCTGTAGATGTCATAATTCATTCTGCTGCTACCATTATCAGTTATATCATCAATAGTGAGCCCCTTCCAGAGGCAATCATGCCTGCCCAAACTATGCTACTACCTCTACAATACTTCACAGATGAAGTAGTTCCTCTTCCTCCTTCGTTTTGCTTTTCCATGACTTAGGTAGAGGTTTATCTTTGTATCCTCTGTCCACAAAACTTTGCTCCACAACTGTTGTGGCTCTTCTTTGTACTTCTTAACAAATTCAGATTTGACTCGTTGTCTTTAGTGCTGATAAGAGATTTGCATTTTGCTGTGTAGCCCTTGTAATTCTCCTGTTGAAGTCTGCTGTCTTTACTAAACTAAAATACTTTCACCCCTGCACTCTGGAGATTAACAGAAAACTTTTTGGCTGTTGTTTTAGGGTTTTTCATCATAGGTCTAATGGTTTTTCTGTTATCAACGTCTGTTTTCTTCCTTGGACAACCAGGTCTTTGTCAACGCCTTTCTCCTCTGGTAGTTTCGCTCTGCAATGATTCTAATTAGAATTATCTTTGCTTTCATTTTCACAGTAGCTTTGCTTTTCCACCCCCCACCCCCCAATACTTAATAGTTTTCACTGTAGGGCAATGTAGAATGCAGAATATCAGACTTTGAATACTTTCCTGTCTTCTGTGGTATACAATCAGGGTTAGTAGAACACGCCATTTTGCTGAAAATGCTATCCTGTTTGAGAATGGCAACAGTTGGTGTAACAGTTTCTCAGAGGCAGTTTGAAAATAAAAAATGACAGAGCCTTCCTAGTTTGCAAGCAATATCCAAACAGTTCAGCATATCTAGCTCTGCTAAATAAAAAAGGATCACTCCCATGTGTCTTTGATAAGAACAATATCTCGATTGAAGTCATGTTTGTTGGCAGTCTCTGCCCCAGCAGCACACAAGCCAGAACTGGCACGTGAAGACCTTGTGCTTGGCAGGAGTCCTTTTTCGAGTGCTTCTCAAGCCCAGGTTTGTTAAAGGCTCTCTCATCCCTCACTTTTCTCAGAAAATTGAGCCTTTTTAATAAACATCCAAGAAATCACTGAAAATGCAACACTATAAAAATGCTATGGCTTGCAGAGTTTATTTGTTGCATTTTTAATTCTTCTCAGTTAAACCCCAAAATCAAAGAACACCCCAAAATCAATTTACATGGATCATCTTGAGTTGGGAATTTCATGTTTGCAACCAGTAAAAAAAATGATTTCACTTAAAAACGAGGTACAAATTCTTAGTTACTTGCCTTGTGTCTTTAAGTACAGCACTGTGCAGTTTGCATTTCAGCATGTGTGTGGTTTATACAGTAGGTGGTAAGTCTTGGATATATGTGATTTCAGTTGTTTTAGCTAAATATATAGAATATATTTACACATATATATTTCATTATTATGTAACAGAATTAAATTTGCATAATATATCCAACACATCATGTCCATGTATTAAATGAATATGGGACACTTTGGAAAAAAAGGGTTCATACAGTTGGTTTTGTAGTCATGCTAAAATCAGCACCACCTTCCCCCACCACTAAAGCACAAGAAAAGTTTGTTTTCCTGTCTGCTGGGGAAATCCCATTGACTCTCATTTTATTTTTATTTCCTGACCCGTACCCCTTAGAAATGGAACTCGACACAGGATGAGAGCAGACCAAAAGACATATCATTTAGGCAATTTTAGATTTAAAGGAAGATACCATTAGGTTTATGGGCAAAGTCGAGTACATTGTGGGAACATCCTCAAATTGGTTCTATCTTCATGGGGACATTTTCTCAGGTTTTGTCCCCTCATTGACTGGTAAACATGTCAGCTCTGTTTTTTTGTCACTCTGCCAGAAGGACACTGACCACCCATGTTCATTTCATTTTAAAATTGCTTTTACAAGCAATTTCTTCAAAAATGAAGGTTTTGGCTTCAAAGCCTGAATGCTGTCAGCAATGGGCAGGGATGTTGTCATGCTTAAGTTAAAAGGCCAGGACCACAAATATTAACCTAAATACTAAGGTATGTTCTCATAATGTATGTGTGAGGTCTGGGCTGACCTACTGTAGGTTTAGGCCTTTTTATGTAAACAAAATGTAAAAAAACAATTCTAGCTACTTCATCCAAGTCAGCTTTTTGGTTAAACTGATGTGGAAATAGAACAGACTTGTAGAAAATAAAATGCAGGTCTAGCAAATAAAACCAACTTGTTTTTTTCCTTAGATCTTAAGAAACTCTTAGTTCAGTAATCGGACGCACTGGGTTTGGTGAGGAAGACAGGTGTTATTTTATAGACATTAAGGAAACATTTGTTGACAGAGACGGAGGGTTTGTATCCTGGGATTGGTCAGGGCCAGAAGTTCAGTCAGCAATGGGAAATTATTCCAGAATAAACAGCCTGTTTGCCACATGCAGGGTTTGCACATTTTTTTATTTTTAGCGTCCCACCTAACTCACCCTTGGTCTCCTTTTTTTTTACTTAGACTGGCTCAGAATTTCTATGTGATATCAAGCCATTCTAAAACACCTGTTGCCTGAATTAATTGTCTGACCACTCCACACTGAGTTAGACAGATGTTTCACGTCCTGTACAACCTGCACATTTATCTTCAACAGTTCCTTATTTCTGACCAAACAGCATTCAGTAGGTGATCCATTCATAATGAAGTGACACAAAACAGAGTAAACATTTATCAAACCATTCTGTGGAGGTCCAATGGTTATAGCTCTTAGGTAACGCTGCTGAATGACAGGGATTGTGAAACTCAGAAATGATTACAGGGTACTTACCAGTTACAAATTCTATTCAGCCACGTGAGAGCTGAGAACAAATTCCTCAAATAAAAAAACTGAAATGAAAAACTTATCTGTAACAAAAAACAGAAGACACCATGGTCCCTCAGCAACATAGTTGTTAAACATTGCTCTAGCTGTTTGCACACAAAAAAAACATTCAGGGGAACAAAACAAGTTAAAACCCCTGGGACTTCCTATGGACTTACGAACAAAGCAAACTCTTATAAACAATTGTGACTTAAAACAGTAAGAATGACATATTAGTCAAATGGGAGTCAAGAAGGTTCAGAAAAAAATGTGTTTATTATTGTTCTGACTTTTTCAGAAAGAGCCAAACAACCTGGGACTTAGTCTAGAAGAATACAAAGTAATGATTGGCCCCATTCCATGTGACATCAGCTTCAACAATGATCAACTGTTCCACTGCACCATCAACGGATCCCTGAGCTCCAATGAGAGACAACTTCCTGTCACAGTAAGTACACTGCTCTAGGTGTACAGCTCTGTGCGTGATTCTTGTAAATTTGCATATTCCAGGTAACAATTAAAAAATATATAGGGTTTTCCAGTGTTTTTGCAAACAGAAAAATGGTCAGCAGTTATACAGTTTTTGTAAATGGATTCAAGAGTGAACTAGCAGAATTTCAGAACCTGATTAATTAACTTTCTTTGGAATTAGCATTGTATTCTGACATACAGTAGCTATCATATCTTGATATAATGCGGCTCATAGTCATTTCTTGTTTGATTGTAAAATGCCTTTTATTTTCTTTGGCACTGTACTGTGTTTGAGTATCACAATGGGGAACCTCCAACATGTTATTTTTTAGATCAGCCCCATTCCAAAATAGGAACTGCCTGCAGTCTTTTTTTTCCTAAAACAAATACGTTTTATTATTTTTTTATCACTAAGTTCTTAAAATAAATATTTCTTTGTTTGTTCTTTAAAAGAGATTTCTAGAGAGGCTCCACGTGAGTCCTATGAGGAAGTAAAAAAGGGGAATATACTGGTTTCCAAACTACTCGTCAAAGATTATACAGTGTGCTTCAGATGTGTTCCTTTAAAAAGTTGAAATTAATAAACAGAATTAAAATAACTAAACAATAAAGAAAGCAAAGAAAGGAAAGTCTACTTACAGCTTCCCTCACCAATCCCTGAAAATGTTGATGTGAAGTATTTATGGAAAAAATAAAAGTTCATATTTACCATAGCTGCCTCAAAGAGCTGAAGTGTTCAATGTCCAAATATCGCTACCTACAGTACGTGAAGTTTGTATGTTCTCCCCATGTTTGTGTTTGGTTGCCTCTGGGTGCTCCGTTTCCTCTCACAGTCCAAAATCATGCTGGCAGGTTAATTTTTTTTTTGGGAAAATTGACCCTGTCGTGAGTGTGCCTGTGTGTGTGTGCACTGCGATGGACTGGTGTACTGTCCAGAGAGTATCCTGCCTTGTGCCTGGTGCTTGCCAGGTTAGGCTCCAGTTCCCCCGCGGCCTTGTATTGGATAAAGCGGTTAGAAATTGGGTGGATATTCAAGAACTGCACAAAGGCCTGCATCTTAGCACCCCTACAAAAAATACTGGGGTCCAGGGGATGGATTTCCTCTGGGGTTTAAGCTACTTTTATGGGTAGGGTTTCAATTATATATCACACCACGTGGCACAATTTGGAACGCTCCACAACTCTAGCGTCTGCGTTGGGAGGTTTGCAATTAACTGCCACCTGCTGCGTTCTTTCTCTAAATGTACAGTATTTATTTCCTTTACTGATTGATGGACTTTTAGCACAAAAGTTCAGGAAAAGATCAGACCCTAATCTCACCCACTTCTGCCTGCCATGTCGGAAAATAGCACAGTTCTTGCTGACCCAGTTGTGCGTTCTCACACCTCCTCCCTCCGCCCCATCTTCGGCCTTGCAGCAGCACCCCGACTCAAACTCAGCCTTCATTAAAGGAAAGGGGAGGTCTAATAGCCCCGTAATTACAGATCTATTCAAATCAGGCTTTTTTAACATCAGTTAAAATGGACTCATCAGTAATGGACTGAACTAATGAAGTGGACACATTTACATCAACAGCATCCATTGGTCATGTGTATGTCTAAATCAGGGGAAGCGTACCCTGTCTCCTTGGAGACTGTATCCTACCATGATCCCCCATTTGCCTTACAGAAGTACAGGGCCGCTCTTTACCCACGTCTCTCAGAGAGGGGTGTGTGGTTGTGATCTTCAGCTCTCCCACTGCAGTGCAAGGTCCCGTTTTTCTGGTCAAACTGAATAAAAGCTTGGAATTCCTCATTTGGGTTAACAATTGGGGATCAAATGTTATTTGTTTCATCTAAAAGGTGGCACTGGCTAAAAGTAAATACACATTGGAGATCTGTTTATCATTTATGCCACAAGATATAGCAGAATAGCAACTTATATAACTTGCACAGAAAGCCAAGGGAGTGTCACAGAGTTGGAACTGGATAGATCCAATTTCTCGATAGATTCAAAAACATAGGGAGTTTTCTTAAGACATAGTCATAAGATCAGAAAAGCACTAGGGAAATAACTGAATAAAAAAAGACCAAATAAATGTAAGTTAAAGATATATTTTTATAATAAACCTAGCCCAATATCAGTGCACTGTAATTAAGGCAAAATAATGGCTTTGAAGGTGTTGCAATACCAAGCATAGAAATATTGAGAAAGAGGCTGAAAAACTGATGTTGGCCAGATGGTTTCAGTAACTTTGAGTTAAGAATTGAGACCCATCCGATCTATTTTGTAATACAATGTTTTGTAATATGACCACCTTCTAATATCCACATCTACATTAGAATGTGTAATTCTTCAGAATTGTATTGGTAGCGTGTGTTCTTCAGGTTTCTTTTCAAAAATGTAAAATGCAAAAGAAGAGAAATATGTAAAATGATTCAATAAATGTAAATTGAGTATATTTACCTTTGAAGTAACTTTTAAGTAAAACATTATTTTCCAAAAATACTTTTTGCCCCAATTAAACTTGGTGTTTTAGTACTGACACAAAACATACATTTTCTTCCATTGTTCTACAAAAATGTCCTCTTTTTGGTGATGATAGGCACGTTCAAACTTTCCTGCTCCTTCAAACGGGATCAGACTTTTCCTAAGGGCACTACAGTGGAGAACTCCTTTCATCGAGAGACAAATCAATTTGCACATTGTCCAGTATAAAATTGTCATATTATTAAATGTCATTTGGACATTTGTCTGGCTAGATGACATGATATCTTGCTTTAAAATTCAGCCCAGAGGTCAAATGAAAGTAAAAATAACTTCTTTGCTATTTGCTCACGAAATGGAAGAAATTAGCACCTCAATCCCAGGCCAGTGTGGTTCGACGGTAGTTCATATTTAGCCAGGCACAGTGTTTTATACTCTTCTATGAAGATAGGCACTCCTGGGAAGAGTGTCTGCCTGCTGAAGGTCATATCCTCTTCTTTGAAGCTCTGTGTTTGATTATAGGAAGTAAAGGAAACTCTTTCTGTCTCTGTTCAGGTGGAGGTTGGGAATTTCCGCAAGGTCATTGCCATGGTGCAGCTGGGAGGCAGTGAGCTGGCGATTGTGGTGTCCATTGTAGTGTGCTGTGTCTTGCTGCTTTTCTGCACAGTAGGTAAGATGGTTCACGGTGTCAGTTCATGTTGAATCCAAAGGTTTTGAGAAGCTGGCTAATCATGTCACTGCAGTTTAGTAATATAATAATATCAGAATAATATCCTTACACTTATTCAGAGCTTTTCTGGGCACTCATCTCAAACCACTTTACAGGTAATGGGTTCTGCCCTTCTGTCACCACCAATGTGTAGCCCCCACCTGGGTGATGCGACGACAGCCAAAGTGCACCAGTACGCTCCCCACACACCAGCTATCAGTGAGGAGGAGAACAGAGTAATGAAGCCAATTCATAGATTTGGATTATTAGGAGGCCATGATTGGTAAAGGCCAGAAGGAGAAATTTGTCCAGGACACCTACTCTTTTCGAGGAACACCCTGGGATTTTTAATGATCATGGAGAGTCAGGACCTTGAGTTTACGTCTCATCCAAAGGATGGTGTCTTTTTTATAGTATAGTTTCCACGTCAGATTAGGATCCACAGAGACTGCAGGGTGAGCCCTCCCTGCTGGTCCCACTAACACCTCTTCCAGCAGCTTTCCCAGGAGATCTACCATCCAGGCACTGGCCAGGCTCATACCTGCTGAGCTTCAGTGGGTTCTCAGTTGTGAGCTGCAGGGCGATATTGCTGCTGATAGTAAGCAGTCACTGCTTTAATTAAGGCAGATATTTCACTCGACACCAGATACATAGACATAGATAAAAGATAATAATGGAAGCAGGATTGCTGTGTGCACTTGAGTTTCTCACAACCTTTAAACTGTCAATTTCTTCCACTCCAGTTACAAGGAGTGGACCTCTAGCCCTTCATCTGAAGTGCAGCTCAAAAGCACAGCTGTTCCTTGTAGTGTGTGTGATCAAAATCTCATTCTAAAAGTGCTATTCACATTTCAAACAGAGCTCTTGTTTCATTAGATTATGTCTCCATAAGGCTTTTTGGGACTGAAATACACAGTGAGTTATGGCTTCTCAACATGAATGGTACTGAGAATATGCAATAACATCGTAACTCTATAAAAATATACTAAAAACAAAACCATCTAGGCTGCCATTGTCCCACTTTTAAGAAAACAACCTACTTTAGTAAAACCCATTTTTAAAAACGGGATTACATTCTATAAATACAACATTCAGATGAGTGAGTTGTAAGGAGACGAATCACTCTCCCTGCCTTTCCACCTGTCCACAGTGACAAATGCTATTTAACAGCAGCAGCTTAACCTTGGCGGTAGATCTGACGGCATCCATTCAGCCCATTCGCTGGTTCATTTCCCTGTTATGACTGTGGCAGACACGCAATATTCCCAGCTCATGCTGCCAAAATCGCCCACCGTGCTTAGGTTTTCTCAAAAGGCGCCCATCTCTTTTCTCCACAGCGCTGGTGGTGTACTGCACGAAGAGCCGCAGGGCAGAGCGCTACTGGCAGAAGACCTTAGTCCAAATGGAAGAAATGGAATCCCAGATTCGAGAGGAAATCCGCAAAGGTAATCCAACCCTCTGATCTAACGTTTGCGAGCAGTATTCTGTGAAAACCCTTCTGGCTCAGTGGCTTAACTTCCCCCCCAAATTATTGCAATGACAGTTCCCCCTTCTTTTCTATACATAATCATTGACAATATGTTCATGGTCTGCTACTGGACTTGTGCTTTTTTAAATTATTTTTTTATATTATAATCAAGACAATTGGGAGACAGCTGTAACTCCAATTGGAATCAGATGCTTGATGAAAGAAGTCACTTTTATTTTTATTTAATTTAGTTTTGGTGTTTTTGGCGTAGGAAGTGTTTCCCAAAGCATCTGGTGAGGTGATGAAGTGGATTTGCAGAGGGCAGAACTAAAAACTGAAAAGCTTAGCCAATACATACTAGTGCAGGAATTTGTTGCTGCCATCATTGTTTCTTTAGCACTGATCAAGTAAACATTGGTCTCTAATTATACCACCATTTCGCCACAGGGTTGGTATGATTAATAACCTTGTCTCTTTTATATTATAACTGAAACTAATGAGACATAGCTCAGAACAGACATCTGTTTCAAGGGTGAACAGAAAAACAAGCACCTCACCAGCACCACCACATCTGTAGCTCTGTAACATGGTTTGGAATTTTGCTGAAATCTTACAGTAACTTACTATCTTAAGCAAATGTTTTTCACATCTACCTCCTTCAGATTATTTTTTTCTTAAAATGTGAAATTCTAGTAAAACTCATAAAGCACACCAGGAACGAATTTGATTATTATGGAGTTTTGTCATAATATTTTTATGTATCTTGGACATCATTTTATGTGTTCTCTGGTCATGTTCCTTCAATGCTTTTTTTTCACAATGATATCTTAGTCATCTTGACGAGGACACAGGATTTTTGTGGTCGATCTTCTGCTGTGGCCTATAAAAATATAGAGGGTGTTTCTTGAGATCAAAAAGGGAAGGAAAAACTTTATGACGTGCCCAACATTTCAAGGAAAAGCTCTTTCTTCAGAAAGAAAGTTTAGCTATTGTTACTATTCACTAATTAGAGTTTCAAAATGATTTTATTGTCAAAATGTGAATGGTGTCTTTTGTAAACAAAAGATCCCACAGTGTGTCACACATACTGTATGCATGCATCAATAAGTATACCACCCACTTCAGTGACTCACAGCAGCCATTATACAACAGAAGACCCACCACACAGATCAGGTGAATAAGTGAGAAATTACTTCACCAATTAAATGAAGGCGGAGAGTGAGAAAAGCCAGACAGTGAGTACAAATTTAGCCAGTACACTGAAGATACCACTCCCTTTCTTACAGTATGAACAGTGCCATGTAATTGTTGTAATACCATACAGTCAGGAGGTTAATGTGTCATCTGAAGGGCCGTCCCTGGTCACTACAGTGAGCACTGGTTTTGGACATTCCGGTCCAGAGGGAATTGGGCCACCTGGTGGTCTGCCTACACCACTTACAGTAGCAACCTGGCTTAGAGGTCTCCCACTGACCAGGCCCACTGTTCCTTAGCTTCAGACATGAACAGGCTACAAGGTGGTGATGCTGCTGTCAGAAGTGAGATGTCGAGCAATGTTTCTCTTTGACAGCACTGTCTTGCAGAACTTAAAAAGTTCAGAACGTGGACAAGTACATGACAAGCAGGTGACTGGTATTTGTTACCCACCTCTTAAAATTAAGCACAGAAGAGTGGGAGAGAACCCATCAGTCAGTAAGAAAGGGATGGGAAAAGAAGGTTCTCCTTTTTTTGTTTCTGCCAAATAAAATTGAGCTGACTGTGACAAAGGATGTGCCATGTTCTTCCTCCCTCCCCCCAACAAGGCTTTGCTGAACTGCAGACAGACATGACAGACCTCACCGAGGAGTTAAACCGCAGCCAGGGAATTCCTTTTCTGGAATACAAGCAGTTTGTTACAAGAACTTTCTTTCCCAAGGTGGGTATTGTGTTTTACTGCCAAAGTCAGAAAAGGGGGCCAGCAGACAAATAGAACAATACTGGGCACACAATCAAAATTGCCACATCATACATGTACCTTCTTGGAAGAGTTCAGAAATGAGGTCAGAATCTTAGAAACTAGTGGGCAGCTCAGTGTTTGTTTTTTTTAATCTCAGGGGCAGGGGGAGTGTTTCGGTGCTGAAAAGTAGCATTGCTGTAAAATAAATCAACTTGGTCAAAACAGTCTCTGAAAATCATGCTGAATGCTGGAAGTCTAAAATAACAGACCATTCTAGTTTCAGAAGAGGCGTGAGATCTCTTCTTTTTAACTTCTCTTTGACTGTTAATATTCAGGGAAATGTTTAGCAGGGCCCAAGAAATTGTTTGCTTATGTTATGCAACAAAGTGTATGACTCAAAATCTTTGTAGATGGAATACTTAATAAGCACATTAAATATCAAAATTGAAAACCTTGCAAATATTTCAAATTCAGCTGTAAAAAATGCCTTGAAGTTGATTTATTCTAAACACTTATTCAGTTTAGGTTTTTATTTTTAAATTGTCCATTAATGCTTGTATCCATAATTGCTTTTCAACTGAATCTGAAGTACTATGGCTTGCTTGGAAGAAAATATTTTAATTTTTCAGTGTAGGAATGAATACATTTTCAGATGTAACTTTCCTTATTGTAAAAGAAAATGTAAAATTGTTACAAGTGTGTGCTCTATAGCACAGATGGAAAGGTTAATTCCTAGTCCAGAAATAATTCTGATAAATTGCCAACAAATGTGGTCTTCTTCAGTGTAATATTGCATGAAAGAGTTTGCCACAAACCTGTCTCTATGTGCTTATCCTAAGGCCACTGGCCATTTCCTATAAGAGCAGGGCTAAGTTTGTCCCAACTGTAATGGTGTGTATGTCTTCATCTCCCCCCAGATGTGCTCAGACTATGAGAGAAGCTTTGTCCAGCCGATATACGAAAATGATGCTCTGGGACCCAGGGCTGTACAGGAAACCCACCCCCTGTTGCAGGACTGGAAGGTGGGCCACTGAAAAAACAAACGGACCTGGAAACTTTTGGAACCTTTTTATAGTGCTTCATCTGCATTTGCAATTAAGATGAAATGGAAAAAGGAACACCTGCATTGTGCATTGTTTCATTTCAAAGAGTCGGAAAAACACCTCATTAAATGGAGGATATAAATGTCTAGATCACTGAAAACATAACAGATATGGCTTCTAATTATATTAAGTGGGTGTAGTGTTTAGACACTAATATATTGTCACTCAGATATGCATAAAAGCATTTTTGTATATTTAAAATTGTTATGTCAAGGGCTCATATTCCTGTATTGAAGTCACATTTCCATGTCCACGTTTGCATGCAGGCTACCAGCAACCACAAACCGAACATGGAGGAAGGAATCTCGTTATTCTCCACATTGCTCAACAACAAGCACTTCCTTATTACGTTTGTCCACGCGCTGGAGCAGCAGAAGGACTTTGCTGTGCGAGACAGGTACTCTTGAAGAAAGTGTTTCAGAATACTGTCATTTCACTGGGTTTGTGTTTTTCATTTTGGCTCTGGTATTTCACATCAGGACAGGCAAGCAGCATCCTCTTACAGACACCATGAAAAATGAGATTAAATTACTTAGTGATTAAGTGACTCCATCACCATCCAACACATTTTTGCATGCAGCTTCCAAAAAACAACTAACCTAAATTAAAAAAATGTTTTGATGAAGGATATGTAGGACTTATGAAGATATGTAGGACTTATGATATGTAGCTGTAAGAAATAGAATCATTTTCAATGCAAGAGATAGTTATAAACACAAAGCCAAATTGTTACATATACAGTATGAGGATGATTTTCTAGTGTTTTTCAATGGATCTGTGCAGTAGGACAGTTCTGATGGTTGAAAAAAACATCAAAAACATCCAACTTACATTCACACTGACCAGAGAAGCAGCTCTGAGTGACTGTTACATTGAGAATGGAGATTCCATTTTGACATAAGTATCTGTCTTTTTCTGTTCAGGTGTAACCTGGCCTCTCTCCTCACAATCGCTCTCCATGGTAAACTGGAGTATTACACCAGCATCATGAAGGACCTGCTAGTAGACCTGATAGATGCTTCTGCATCCAAGAACCCTAAGCTGATGTTGCGGAGGACAGAGTCTGTAGTGGAGAAGATGCTGACAAACTGGATGTCCATCTGCATGTACAGCTACCTGAAGGTGACTTCTGCACATCACATGACAAGTATAAAGACCGTACATCTGATGATCTGATAGTCAGGTTGCTTGGCTCCCTTAGATTGTGTGCAGTTACATTACTCATTTGACTGGGACTTCATTGGAAAGATCTGTGGTTTTATATGGATACAGAGTCACTGTTGTTGCGAAAAGCTTTTCATTGGCAGAAACATTTATGCACCCAAGACATCTTTTAACTGCTGTTTGTGAACCAGCTGTGTATCAGTTGATTTTGAAAGAGTTTAGCATTTCTCCCCCCCAAAAATAACAGTATGCAAAGTTAACAAATTTGGGATGGTTGAAAAAAGATTGTGGTTTAGTCTCAAAAGCTCTTTTCTTGAATATTCCTTAAAACCTCCGTTACATACAGATTTCCTGTGTATACTGTCATTGTGAGAATGACAGCAGCCATCATGCATGTTCATGGACTGTTGCTAAATACTGCAACGGATTGAAAAAAAACAGATCTTTAAAATATTTAAGGTACAGTACAACATAAAATTGGAGTTAATACAGCTGCACATTTAATAACAATATTTCTATTTATTTTAAATAAAATATCCATTTTTAAGCGACTGTCAAGTCTTTGCCATCTCGTTTCCAATTGTAATATATTATTTGCTTGGAGAAACAGGACAATGAGAGACTGCGGTCTGAACCACATGGAGCGAGGTGTATTCTCTCTTCATTCTGAGCTTCATTTCTAAATAGGCTTAAGCTCTAAAATTTGCAAGTGGCCATGCATTTTACCTACAGAGTATGTATATACTGTATATATATATGTAATAACAGGTTGCTTTTGGTTTTTTCCCTAGGAAATAGTGGGTGAGCCTTTCTTTTTGCTGCTCTGTGCAATCAAGCAGCAAATAAACAAGGGGTCCATTGATGCCATCACAGGGAAGGCCCGGTACACTCTCAATGAGGAATGGCTCCTGCGGGAGAACATCGAAGCCAAGCCCCAGGTGAGGCACAGAGGTGGAAAGAACATCCCACAATTGTTCTACTGCTGTCTTGTCCCATAGAGCACACTGAAGAATATTCTTCTTCTCAAAAGTCATGGGTTTCCATCTATGCAGCAGATGGTGTCTGCACCATTAATCAATATTAAGAATTGGGGAAAAAAATTACACTCAATTTATTGAACTCTGATGATTCTGTCTGATTCTCTGATGCTCTGATTTCCTGAGTTTTTAACATGGCTTCATTTTGCTGCACTAAACCTGGAAATACCATTTTATGCTACAGTTCATTTCTAAGGAATGTACACTGTAGTACAACAGGATATTGTCATGGTTGAGTGTAGTAAAGTACAATGAAGGCATGTCGAAACTATAGGAATACACTGCACAATTATGTTAATTCTATCCAAGTAGACTTTTACTGACATCCATCCAAACCATTTAATAAAACAATCCCTAAGGAGTAAGTTATAAAACATTTCCTTAAAACATTACCACATACGAGTCTAACACTGACCTTGTCTTCCACACAGAATATTAATGTGTCTTTCCAAGGCTGTGGGATGGACTCACTTACAGTTCGGGTAATGGATACAGACACCATCTGTCAAGTCAAGGAGAAAATCCTGGAGGCCTTTTACAAGAACCTGCCCTTCTCCCAGTGGCCCAGAGCTGAGGATGTGGACCTGGGTGAGAATCTCAGCTAGAGATGGGCTCTTCAGTCTCTTCAGCATCATTGCAAAGTTCAGACTTCCAGACACCTCCTCTTTTCATAAACACTACAATTACATAACATTGGCCATGCCAATATAATTTAAAGTGTGGTATTTTATTAAGAAGGTGGTGTCCTTAATCGTTTGGGAAACAATAATAAGTAAGAAGGGCCTTTAGGTGAAATCACACTGGTTAATGTTACCTAAATATTATTCACAGTTTCAGAACCTTAATGCCAACTCTTCTGTGATATATGGCAATTCAGCCTATGTGGATGCCACCTTTTAGGTACATGCTCAAAATCTGATTGTAGATTGAATCTGGTGATGTTAAGGCATTAAATTAACCAATAAAGCCAAAGTTTTAACATATTGTATTGTATCATGTCTTTGCTCTAGAGTGGTTTGCTTCTGGCAATGACAGCCGTCTTCTTCTTGACCTGGATGACACGTCTGTGATGGAGGACGGGAGAAAGAAGCTGAACACTGTCTTTCATTACAAGGTAGGGCTCTACTGTCGTGCTGCTTCATATTGCTAAACAATTGTTTCTGCGAGAAGCTTGACAACTTGTTCCAGTTCAAGAGAGAAGTACTCAAACTTTCAATTGTGTGCTGAGTTTATTGAATCAGCCTTTATGCTAAGACTGTATTTAATAATCAGCTATTCTATTGTCAATATTAAACTTTCACTCTCCCAGATCCCCGAAGAAGCGTCACTTGCCATGAGTTTGAAAGACAAGCGAGACAACACACTTGGAAGAGGTATGTCATTGATAATAGCAGCACTGAGCTGCTCCCATAAACACAAACCGATGTCTTTTTGCTATACAGTATGTGTCCCATTTTGAAATTGTCCTGAAATTGATTTAACTGAATCTTCTTCAGCATCGATATTCAGTTCAGAGTAACCGAGATGCTTGAAAGTTTGCTTCACTGACTACAATTTGTGCAAAGATTAGGAATGGAATTGTATATTTAAATTCACACTTCCCTGTTTAAACCATCTTAAAAGTAAGGCACAGATCTTAATCCTTCCGTTGGTTACTTGTTACAAATTATTTGTTGCATGGGGATTATCTGGTATTGTAACATTGAAAGTAAAACTGTTTTTCTGATGGGAAACGTAAGACTACGGAAAACTGAGGACTCCTTTATATAGTATCACTGTAATGTAATTCCCCTCTTCATGGTCCTTTTTTATGGATTTAAGAAATCAGTTTGAAAAAAATTCTAATGTCATACCCTGCTCTTTTAGTGCCTGTGGACCAAAATTGATTAAACTCATTTGAACATTTTAGTGATTTTGTGACTCAATTAGGAATAGTAAGAAAGTAGTTAGAAATAACATAGAGTGGGTATACTACTTTTAAAAGCAAAACAAAAAAGGAATATGTTTTAGCGATTCAAATTTCTAAGCCACAACAGTATAGAGCTTTAAATTTTTGCAATATGGCAACAGTTATTTTCTTGTTCAGTTTTGGCAAAGGGTTGCTTGTAATGATTAGAACTCTAATTTTATTGTACAATACATAATTAAAGGCACCTTCAGTTTAATCAGGTCTGAAATCTGATCAGCAAATATAGATATGGTTTGGAAAATACCTGCCTGCCAAAAGAATTGTTTTGAAAATTCAGTTTCAATGTTTATTTAGACCTTAGTCAAATCTTATGATGAGGAAACAGAATTCTAAAATA
Source organism: Lepisosteus platostomus (assembly GCF_059453375.1). Lineage (NCBI taxonomy): Eukaryota > Metazoa > Chordata > Actinopteri > Semionotiformes > Lepisosteidae > Lepisosteus > Lepisosteus platostomus. The sequence goes on from NC_142616.1 coordinate 57,129,401, forward strand.
ATCCATCAGAACTGGAACTGTAATCTTTGATATTGTGACTTAATGATTAAAAATATTTCTTTATTTTGTTTCTACAGTAAAAGACTTGGACACAGAAAAATATGTTCATCTGGTAAGCTCTGGCTGGCATTAGGCAGACTGTTAAAACGTAAAGCAGTGATATACCTTCTAAAATATTTAAAGAGAAAAAAAGACAGTATCATACTGTACCTATTATGTATACAAGATGGGTACATAAATGTATGTGATGTTTGCAAAAGGCAGATTAGATGGCAGCAGTTTGGAGTAGTGGTTAGGGCTTTGTCCTCAGAACTGGAGAGTTGTGGGTTCAGATCCCAGGCTGGATACTCCTCTTGTACCCATAAGCAATGTGACTGCCCTAGTGAAATACCGAGGTGCATAAATATAAGTTGTTTAGGATACAATAATGAGTGACCTAAATTAATAATAAATTACATGTACGACCAAGCTCATTGATAGCATATTTAAATCACAAGAAACGAAAACTCTAGTATATGATTAAAAACATAAAGTTCTGTTGTGCAAAGTGATACACAAGGGCTTTGAATAGTCATACTGATAAGTAAGTGGAAAATCTAAGCCCATTAACCTAAAAAGTCCAACAAAAGTCACTGCCAATTTGTTGAATGTGTCTTATTAATATTTCGTAAAAACAGGTTGCTCCAAACGACGAGCTAATGGAGACAAAGAGGTCCCAGAGGCACAGTCACCGGAAGAAAGTTCTGCCAGAGATCTACCTCACAAGGCTGCTCTCCACCAAGGTTAATACTCAGGCTACTGTCTCAGTCTGCTGTCTCTGGGTTGAGCCAAGCTCAGGAGCACCACAACCTCTGAAATGGTTCTTTATTTTTTTATTGAAGTCACTTCCATCTTCTCATTCAGCATGGCTTTCCGTGTTTCTTACTCAGTAAACACCATTACGACTATAAGTGACCCAACCAAAAGAGCAGTTGGTTCATTATAGTAACCTGGGCAGTGACTGAGCATCTTTGTTTAGCCATTGATGTACCTCTTTTACTCTGGTGTAACCTAAATTAATAAAGCAAGCAGGAGAAATCCACAAATTAGTAGTGAGTTGATCATTAATGATCAATGATAAACTGTTCATCACAATCTTAACTTTTTTTTAACAATACCCCAACCCCTGATTTTGTTTCCGGTTACTTTTATTTCACAGGGGACTCTCCAGAAGTTTCTGGATGACCTGTTCCAGGCAGTCCTCAGCATCCCTCAGGACAAGCCTCCCCTCGCTGTCAAGTACTTTTTTGATTTCCTGGAAGAACAGGCTGACAGAAGAGGCATCACTGACCCAGATACTTTGCACATCTGGAAGACCAACAGGTATGATAGCAAAACACAGCATGGGATTCACTATACAGTATGTAATGCAGGAGTTCTCTTATCAGGTGACTGCACTGTACATGAACAGTCATTAGTAATGAGATCGTATCCTTAATTCCCATCTTTGAAGCTACTCATACATGAGCACCTTAGGAATGCAAGAGTGTGGATCACCCAGTGTTCTGGTTGTGGGAAAGGTTAGGATCGTACTGGTAAGGCTCAGTCACAAAACTTTCTACATTTGAAGAAATTTTCTTCACTTACGAAGTGCTTGGAAATCTGTATGCAAGCCCATTACAGTTTGAGAGCTTTAAAAGGGATAGATTTTTAAGCAGCCCCCTGGCAAAGATCCAGCAACAAGAATCCCTTTGCCGGTGGAGTTCTGTTTTCACATGCTCCACATGGTGATATGGGATACATTTAATTATTGAATTTTTAATTAATGAATTCTTGGAACACATTTCATTTGTATTTAATTAGCGTGAAGCGAATGAGTGTGAGCTGCAGCACCGACCGTGCTTCTGTGTCTTTGGCAGCTTGCCTCTGCGGTTTTGGGTGAACATTTTGAAGAACCCTCAATTTGTGTTTGACATTGACAAGACGGATCACATGGACGCCTGTCTGTCCGTCATTGCCCAGGCTTTCATTGATGCATGCTCCATATCAGATCTGCAGCTAGGCAAGGTAAGGTCATTAAAAGTCTTTCATTATTAACCCTCTCTACCAGTTTTCGTTATGTATGTTGCTGTTGCGTCAATGGGGTGTCTAGGACAAGAGACATGAGATACCCTTTCCCACTTTTTTTTAAAACAAACTGCTGGTACAGGAAATCATCAGCTTAAATAGGCATCCTGGCCCATACACTCATCTTCCTTCCACAGATAACCTTTTGGTGTTTCCAGGGAAGGAACTTTAACCCCACACTGTAAACGTCTGATTCTTGTCTGTGGTTCGATGTTTGTTGTTGCTGATGTTGTTGCCGACTTCAGTTTAATTTTATGAACAGGGCTGTGTTTCTAGGAGAAAACAACGAGGCAGTATTCAAGATCCTTTTAGATGTTTTGCTTTCCAAAACAGTGAATGCAATAACGCCAGAATGGGTGGGAACATGGGATTTAAGGATAAAGTAGAGGAAGTGGCAAATGTAGTTCCACTCTTGAAACCATTTCCATCAGGAAACATGGTTATCTCAGGTCCTAAAATATGAATAAAGGGCCGGTGTAGGGTTATCCAACAGATGGAAAAGTCAAAGGAAATGCCCTGCTTGAAAAGGAAGGGAAGAGCTGTTTATCAAGTAGAGCACAGAGAGATTTGGGGATATGTGAATATCAGACAGATAATCTCAAATGTCATTCGTAAGAGACCCACCATCGGGAAGAGAAACTGGAAAAATGTATTTGGATAGGGAAAAAACATGGATTAAAAACAAAACTGTGTGCTTCAATGACATGGAAATAAACTGTTTTAAAAACTTTCACCCACATTTGGAACTTTCTTTTAATAACTATGGCCAGAAAAAGAGGTGGTGGATTAGTCTATCTGGAAAACAAAAGCACACTGAAAAGGTTGCATTTTGCTTTCCTACAATTGTTAAAGGAAATTCCTGTTTGTGTGGGTGTTTTTCGTGCACAATTAGTGACTAAAGCTTATCTGTGATCTTGATTATATGACTTCAGATAGCTTTAAAAAATTGTTTAAGGGATTAACTAAACTCAAAATACAGGTGCATGTCTTTAGGGCACAGCTGAGTAGATTACACTCACACTGTTTTTGTGACAGTTTTTAAAAGTGATTTTTTTTCTAATGGAAAACAAAAGATTGTTGTGCTCAAGATGTCAATTCTGCTTTTATTTCATGGGAGTTCAACATTTACTCATTGGGGCAAATGATAAATTGGAAAATTAAAATTAAACGTTCTAGTGAAATACAGTGTTTAACAATCAGCTTCATCCCTTCAGCTCTAGCTGTGTTGACAAGGCACATATCATCCTGGGGAATTGGGTTTCATTTCAGGATTCTCCCACCAACAAGTTGCTATATGCCAAGGAAATCCCAGAGTATAAGAAGACTGTTCAGCGGTATTACCAACAGATCCAGGAAATGACACCCCTGAGTGAACAGGAAATGAATGCACACTTGGCCGAGGAGTCCAGGGTAAGAGACTAGTGAAGCATCTCAGAGGACAGGAGTTTGATTCAAATTCCGATATCAGAATCTTACTTTTATGGTGGATTTTAGACTGCCAAGTCTTTGTATCATTAGAAGCTTCTGGGTGAAGGATAGATTCTTTAGTTAAAATGGCAATTCAGAAAGAACTGAGTATAAAATGTATCCAGTTACAGTATCAAGCTGCCTGGTATTACCAGGTTAATTTTGTAATGGCAGAACACACAGAAGTTTCAAGAATATGCATTTTCTTCTTCTGAACTATGTTTGCAAATGTTGAAGTGTCACAAATGTACAGAGTAGTACTCACCTCTTACGTTATAGAATGAAGAGTGATGTTTTTGATTTGCGTTACAATAATTCTTAAATGTTCTAAATATTAATTACCTGCAGTTATCTGGAGAATGTGAGTCTTTTTTCTAGACCAGTGAAAATTCACACATGCCTGATGTTGTTTTAGAAGAGCACTAATATGTACTATGAAGGAAAGGTGTTGTTTATGCTAGACATCATTATATCACCTTTTTTCTCAATTTTTCAGAAATACAGAAATGAGTTCAACACAAACCTGGCCCTGACTGAAATCTACAAGTACGCCAAGAGATACCGAATACAAGTAAGAAAACAGTGCCTCCAGCTTCCTCCAGACAAGCAGTTCCTATTCTGATTCATACAAGAAGGAAACATGCTAGGCTTAGCTATTCCCATTCTGTTTGTGATGTTTGACTTAAAAAAAACAAAAGTGAAGATTAAAGAAATGTAATCAGATCACAGCATAAACCATGATGAGAACTCTTTGATTCTTTATTTAGGTTTCATCGTTTTTATCTTTATCTTTATCTTTTTTATCTTGGCATAGCCTTCAGCTTATAATTGAAGATATAAATTCCACCGTAACTTGTGAAGAGTTCAGACTGAATGTGACAATTTTTGTATTCTAGAAGGCTGCAAGTTCTATATAGCGGAAAGCCAACCTCGAATGAGTATCACGTTGCACTTTCTATTTTTAACCCCCCTAATAAAAATAACTTTAAATCAGCCAGATTCTAAAAGAGGCTGCCTGGTTGAAATGCTGAGATAGGTTAGGAAATAGTTATTTTAGCTGTACCATGTTTTTCTTGAAAAGTCGGCTTGCTTCATTATTTTTCTTTTCATAGTGAAATGTCTCCCCAAAGTAAAGTGGATTCCTTGAGTTTTTCATTGTTTTTTCATGCAACTTTCATTTGCTGAAACAATATTTACAGTATGAAAGTAGAGCATTATATAAAGAGAGAGAGAGTGATTACACTGTGGACAGAATACCTGAATCACTATTGAGATGTGGTGATTTCAGTTGGTGACATTTTCCATATACTTTTATAAGGACCTTTTCCTCACAGCCTCTGTGTAGACAATTAGCTTTCCTCAAAGATGGGTACAAAAGACTTAAATGGGCTCTTTCCAATGTGCTTGTTGCAGGTTGTGAATGCACTAGAGGCCAACCCCACTACCAAGAGGACACAGCTGCAGCATAAATTTGAACAAGTCATTGCACTGGTGGAAGACAACATCTATGAGTGCAGTAGTGAAGCCTGAGGTGTACATCAGGCCTGGACATGAACAGACTATTTCCAAAACAGACCTGGCCCTCTTCTGTTGTGCCTGACCAGAGGTGGCAAAAATGTTGTCTAGCAAAGAGGGAAGATATGAGCATATTCTTACTGTACAAAAGGAGAAATGCTAATGAAAGTGTATAAATGATGGTGCTGCAATAAGCATTTGCACTGACTGCCTGCTGTCCCACACCACAGAGAGCAGCATCTATATCCAGCGTGTGAAGCTGGTACCCGTGGTTTCTTGAAATACCACGGAAGACAATTTCCTTTGTGGCTTTTCGCTCACCATTTTGGATGGGTAACTGTAAGAAAAAATAGACATATGAGTTAAGAACTTTGGAGAAGCACAAATGGAGCCGTTTTCTTCTAAGAAACTTCTGCACCTTTTGAATTGGTTTCGCTTTTTTATGCATCTGATGCCGAAGCAGTTTGCTTTTATTTCTGTTTAAATGAACTGTAAAGACCTTGGCTTGTTTTTTTGCCAGCATGATCAACATGAATAAGAGACTTTTTGGACAGATAAAGGTATGTTTAGTTCCACTAGGACAGTATAGGGCCAGCTGTTAATGGATATTCTAAAAGGGGTATGCCCTATCTTAAAGCAAACTAACCCCATCATTGAAACCAATACAAAAATGTGCTATACTTGTAAAACAGGTATTCTCAGCAATATTTATTCAGCAATGTTAGGAAAAGGCGTGTGCACTTTGGTGACATTATATGAAATAGACACCCTTGTCCAGCACCCAAAATTATTCTCAGGTTGAAGCATGGATAAGGAGTATTGTATGGTTTTAACTAACGCTGTGAAGTGATTAGAAGGAGAGAGACGAAAAAGAAAAAGATGAAGAATGTATACAATGTTTTGAATGTACAGGTGAACTAAAGGACCAGGGCACTGTTGCATCCCAAACATTCTCTGGGATCAGATGCTGGTTGTCTGACTAAATGAGCCACGAGTGAAGAAATGCTGGAAGTAGGAGCAATGAAGAATGTGAAAAGACTTTTCTGTTTTGTAAGAGGTTGGTATGTGACAGGTGAAAGTGAGAAACTAAAGGTGGAAATTAATAAAATGACTTGATAAAAAGCTGTACAGTACATTTCTACATGTAGTAAGTCAAACACTTCTTTGATTTTCCTGAATAAGAGAAGTTTGTGAATGAATAAGGGGCTATAGGCACAATGCCTGGAAACATACTAGCTTTTACAAAATCACAGCAATTTAGAAGGATTTGCATTGGGTATCAATGATGTGCACTCTAGCATATTTCCCCCTGTTGTCTATCTTTGTACATTATAATACATTCACATTTCTGCCCATTTTTTGGATGGTCTTTCAGCTGATATTGAAGATGAAGGACACAAGATGAACAGAAGTCATCTTATATTACAGTGAATGCAGCTTATTCAAACCACACATGTAACAGACAAAATAAAAAAAGAAGAACTAGAGTGTAATGCAACATTTTACAAAATGGTTTAAAAAAGGTTTAAAAAGTTTAACTATCTCTTTGTCAAGCAGATCTATAAAGGGGTTTAGTGTGCAGAATGTGCAAAGACCTTACTGTTGTATGAGTACAGGGGTGTGGGGGGGAGTGGACACTATACTGTAAACAGGCGCCGTCCTTCGGATGAGACGTAAAACCAAGGTCCTGACTTTCTGTGGTCATTAAAAATCCCAGGGCATTTCTCGAAAATAGTAGGGGTGTAACCCCAGAGTCCTGGCTAAATTTCCCATTGGTCCTTACCAATCATGGCCTCCTAATAATCCCCATCTATCAGTTGGCTTCATTACTCTGCTCTCCTCCCCACTGATAGCTGTGTGGTGAGCGTTCTGGCACACTATGGCTGCCGTCGCATCATCCAGGTGGATGCTGCACATTGGTGGTGGTGGAGGGGAGTCCCCATTACCTGTAAAGCACTTTGAGTGGAGTGTCCAGAAAAGCGCTATATAAGTGTAAGCAATTATTATATTTGTGTGGGGAATTTAGTAGGGCATTTGAAAATTTACTATTTAATGATAAGAGGACACTTGAAGACATACATATTATTTACAATACATACTGTTTACTAACAAAATTACATTAGAGGTTACTAAATGATTACATACCCTTTAGAAAAGAAAAAACAAGATTATTCTGATCTAAACAATGCAATTCCTGCTAACTGTGCCTGAAACTGTTGCTACAGAAAGTCTGCTGATATCTTTGCAGCACAGTAACAATCTTAGTCACTTTTGTTCTCTCAGAGCTGAAAGTGGGCAGCTGAAAGTCTGGCTGTTTGTTTTTGTAAAAATTGATCTAGTTTAGAGTATGACGAAGCACCTATGAAAGATAAATGGCAATAAAGATGGCAGTTGACCTATTTACCAAGTATAAGTTGAAGATGAGGTGGTTAGGCTGGGACTATGAGCAAACAGATGAAAAGACTCCAAAAATAAGTTTATATATTTGACAGGTTGTTTGTATAAGCTCATCATGTGTTAATATGCAAGCTGCATAATTTTTTTTAAATCAAGAAAAAATTAATAAATGGGCAGCAATGTTTGAGATGTTGGGATGGATGACTGCTTTAGTTTGAGCAGATGTTGTGCTTAGGGACTTATTCTGGTGTGGCTGTGACCATTTGGATTTGAGGCTTTGGAAGTGATCCATGACTTAAAACCGCAGCACTACACTGCATTGCACAACACAAAAAACATGAAGAGGTGACTTGGGTTTCAGTAACAGTTGCAGTGGTGGAGGGTGTGAGGCAAAGTTTACATGTGATTTTGTTTCACAAAATCTGGAAAAGTACAAGACTGAGATGGTATATTTGCATGAATGGACTGCAGAAAACTGGAAGAACCACTGTATAACAGTGCATGATTGAGAAGGACAGCAGGAGTGAAATAGAACTTCAGCATTAAAGATAACTTTTTAAAGAGTTGAAACATGGCAGAAGGGAGGGCAAGATGAACAGCCAGATTTTGTGCTGCAGATCAAAGAGTGCTATGCTTGACATCCTGCTGCTGGGTTAGGATGCCTCTTCCTCTATTGCAGTGTAGAGGAAGAATTGCAGATAGTGCTTTTAAAATGCTAGCCATCTTTTTATTTATGATGTGGAGGACCACTGGAGACATTGGGGATTCAAAAGGTGAATAACTACACTGCAACACGTGATTCAACATCTACTGTATCAGCATTTTACTCAATTTCTGCCATCCTTCAACACCTACTGCAAGGGAACAGTTCCTCTTGATCACAGCCTCCACTCCCCTGCACCATGAATCAGCCACCAAAACATGCATGGCTTTGCAGGGTGAAAGCAAAAATTCACAAAAGCATTAGCTCAACTTATTTAACCAGCGACATAAAATTGCCAGTCCCATTTGCTTGCTGGAAAGAGAAATGGGAATTCTCACAGCAAAAACTTTCCATCTTAAGTTGTTAGTCAGCCTAGCAAGTTCAGGCAAAGGAACCAATCTAAAAGACCATGGGCTCAAATCACTGTTGAACACCACTGATCTACCCCAGCACCTCATGAATGGTTCACAACACTAACATTGCTTTAAAGTTAGTATAATATACAGCATCACCAAAAAAAAAAAAAAAGCACTACGATTTATTCGATCCAGGAGCACACAGTACAGCCTGTACCACAAACTGCAACCTCTCCAGTCAAGTGTTATAATAATAATTAATAATTGCTTACACTTATATAGTGCTTTTCTGGACACTCCACTCAAAGCGCTTTACAGGTAATGGGGACTCCCCTCCACCACCACCAATGTGCAGCATCCACCTGGATGATGCGACGGCAGCCATAGTGCACCAGAACGCTCACCACACATCAGCTATCAGTGGGGAGGAGAGCAGAGTAATGTAGCCAATTCATAGAGGGGGATTATTAGGAGGCCATGATTAGTAAGGGCCAATTGGAAATTTGGCCAGGACACCGGGGTTACACCCCTACTCTTTTCGAGAAGCGCCCTGGGATTTTTAATGACCACAGAGAGTCAGGACCTCGGTTTTACGTCTCATCCGAAGGACGGCACCTGTTTACAGTATAGTGTCCCCGTCACTATACTGGGGCATTAGGACCCACATGGACCGCAGGGTGAGCGCCCCCTGCTGGCCCCACTAACACCTCTTCCAGCAGCAACCTTAGTTTTTCCCAGGAGGTCTCCCATCCAGGTACTGACCAGGCTCACACCTGCTTAGCTTCAGTGGGTTGCCAGTTGTGAGTTGCAGGGTGATATGGCTGCTGCCTTTTATTAATGGCCATTGATATGGCTGTTTATTAAAAGAACCACCCATTTGCCTCGAAAACGATATACAAAAGTTAATAATTCTTTATTCAAAAATAGTACATCTAAAAACAAAATGCTTTAAAAAAAAAAGTGGAGCTCATTCAGTCACTTTCTTTCCCCGTTTCACTGTGGTTTTCGCCCCAGCTTGTCCCTCAGCCACAACACCCTCCTCCCCTCCTGCCTTCTTCACTGGGGCCTTTGGCTTGGCTGCCTTCTTCGGCTCCTTTGGCTCCTTAGGGGCAGGAGCCTCCTGCCCACTAGGGTCCTTCTTGGCTTTGGGTTTCTTTACAGACGTTACTTTGGAAGACTCTTTCTCTCCAGAAGGCTGTCTGGACTCCTACAAGATGACATGTTGCACATCTCAACCTTTCCAGCCATGTTGTGCTCCTGCCATGATCCTGCATGCTTCCCCCTACTCAAACCCTGGCTCCAGATGGAGCAGATTTTGGGAGGAAAAATGCCCTTCAAATCACAAAGGGTGGTAATTTCGCATGGCAAAGTACTGCAATTATTGAACAGACTAAAAGGTACCGATCACCAGTGATTAGGCTTTCATGATCTTTAAATCAGAGCCCCACTGATGTTTGGTTATTGTCTAGGCTTAAGTAGCAGAAGTATTATTGCACACACTAGAAATGGATTTAGGAGGGAGAAAACCAAAAACTGCACCCAGAATTCAGATTCTATCCCACCACAGGGCATACAGACTCACACCAGGGCTAATGTACCAGAATATTTTTGGAATGTGGGAGGAAACAGAAGCCAACATCGCAGGAATTGAACCCGGGAGCCCCAGAGCTGCATGGCAGCAATGCTCACCACTGTACCACGATGCCACCTCTACAGTAGTAAATACAAAAACAAACCCACCTCTTCATTCTTTTCCTTCTTTTTTTGCACTGCTTTAGGCTTCTCCTTAGAATCTGCAATAAAATGCATGGAATAGTCAGCAAAGATCCTTAGCTGATTGTGCAGGATTCCAAATTTTGGTCAAACCCAGTACTCAACTTTAGATGAACCCTCACTTACCAGAGTCCTTCGTTTTGGGTTTCTTGGAACCAGCTTTCAAGGATTTGGGAGCCTTTGCAATATTCGGGTCATTATTTTCCTCCGATTGCAACTTCGCTTCCTTGTTTTTCTTGATTACTTTCTTCACCGCAAGCTAAACGGATTCAAGGCAATTACAGAGAAAGTTGTCTAAAGGCTAATGTTGCAGGTCATGTAAAAGGACGTTAAAACCTCGGTCACACGTGACTTTCCAGGCTAACCTTACACATTCGCTTGAGCAAAAAAACTTGGCAAAGCATACAACAGAAAGCTTTAAATGCAGCACACGCGATGATAGCACTTGAGACTCACCCGAAATCTGCCCTGTGCTCCGCTGGCGCTAGAATTAGCAGGTCTCACAAGAGTCCCCTTTTCTATCCCTTTGTTCAACGCGCTCTTCATCAAGGGCTTCAGCCTCACCGGGTCCACTGTCGGGTACTTCCCCAAAATATACGTCCTGATGGCTTGGACAGAAGTACCTTTCTTTGTATCCAGTTGCCGGAGCGCTTCGGTGATCATCTCAATAGTCGCTGGGTGATTCATTGGTCTTTTCACGACTGTAGTCTTTATTTTCTTTTCGGTACCTGAAAAATAAGTCAGTCAATGTTAAAAAAACGATAGCATTAAACAACCAATCACTTCGAGTACAATTTACGCTTACACAGCGTAAACTTTCTATTCAGAATAAACGTTACTAAACTGTTAAAAAAAAGCACCTTGTGATTTTTCACCTGCTGGTTTCGCTTCATTTTTCGGCTTCTCTTCTGGCAAGGACATTGAAGAAGCGTCTTCAGTAACGGCAACTGGACTGGCTTTTTTTGGAGGCATTGTACTTTAATAAAACAACAAAAGTGCACTTCTTTGAAAAGGGAAACAAACCGCATCCCCTCTTTTCACGATTTAAACTGCTCTTGAGTTCTTACCTGGCCAATCAGAGGCAAACACCTGCCGGTGTAAGGGGGTTTGCTTTAATTATACTAATTAAGAGTGGGACGCTAACAATTAACTAAATTGTAAGATCTGTTGAACATTTAAGGTTTTTTTTCTTATTTGTGCACCATGGAAAACTTTCATTTATTAATGCAGCTGCCTGTTTTATTTTAGAATGATCAGGCTGGTGTTTTATTTTTTGTTCATCCGCTCCCCTTCTCATGTTCTTACTAAATTGATACTTGAATGCATTATTAGCTTAATTTAGGCACCGGTTTATTCACATCCTTTTCTCAGAGAATGCAGAGCCAGTGAATGCTCTCTCATCAATACCTTTGTGATTGCTTTGTACTACATAGCAATGTTAATTCGTCCCTATATTGATTTATTTGTTTTTAGGTCACTTATTTTACTTTCCACCTGTAATTTTCTACCTCAGGCCCTTTTAACACAGTGGCATATCCAGAAAGAAATGTTCTACATGTTGTATGTTTCAAAAATTTCATAACGCTTGGGTACCAAATTACCATGTGATCTTATATGTTGTACATGTAATTCACTGTGGCATTAGTCATCATTTGATGTAGTTCATGTACATACGGGGCAGCATGGTGGAATAGAGGTTAGCACTGCTGCCTCACAGCACTGGGTTCAATTCTTGGAGTGCTGTGTGTTTCACATTGGTTAAAGTTTTTCCACTTTCCTCTCACAGTCCAAAGACATGCTGGTAGGTTAATTGGCTTCCAGAAAAATAGGCCCTGGTGTGAGTGTGTGTGTATCTGTGTCTGTGTGTGCCCTGTGATGTACTGGCATGCTATTCAAGGTATACAGTATTTCACCTTGCTTCTGGTTCTTGCTGGGGCAGGCTCAGACATCCCCACGATTTTAAACCTGATTGGACCTTTGAAATCCTCCTGTCCCCAGGGTTTGTGATTCTTTATATTGTCTTATCGTTGCACCTAGAAGGTACAGTATAACAGTATATGCAAGATGATTTACTGTACCTCTTGCAAAGTTGTTTGTATCTGTGTAATAACTGACGTGCACTTTATTGTGCGTTTATTACATGGAATTCTAAAATTCTGGGGCTCCTACCTGTACTCTACTTCAACCCCACAGAAACACATTGCAGTCTCTGAAAACGGACACTTCTGTTTAATAGTAAATTCTTCTCTCGACCACTTCATTTTACATACCATATAACCAAACCAGGTTAGTAAGCACATGAAACACTGATTACAGTAATGAACCCTTAAATAAAGAAGCCATTAGCTAGGATTGTTCAAGCACCACTTGAAAGAGGAGGTGGGCCCTGTGAATGAGGCATTGCAAATGATGTACCCGTCCAAAAAACTGGGACAGGCAAGCACAGAGTCTTACCTTTATTATATTCAAAATTACAAAGAGTGAAAGGACAAAGGATTTAAAGGTAAGGGATTTGTATATGGTAATACTCTCATTAAAGCCAGTTAAAATGTGTTTGGAAAAGGCAGATGATTTTCTAGCCTGTTTAGCTGGCAGGAACATTACCTGTTGAAGTGACACGCAGAAGCCCAGCTTTCAATACTTTACCTAAACGAATTGAATTTCTTTTGCAGCAAATTTCAGTAAGACATGTGATAAAGTTTACCATAAAAATTCTGAAGATGATAGATATAGGAACTGAAGATAATGTCTATAAGTAGGTAAAAGCTGGTTGATAAACAGAAAACAGAGAATAGTGACAAGTGATTGGGGTGACAAGACCAGTGAATTACCACAGGAAACTGTATTAGGCCTGTTTCCTGAGTCTGGTATAATTAGTAAGCTTGTTAGGCTTCCAGATGAGCTGGGATGAAAAAAAAAAACATCCATCCATTTTCTAACCATCTTCCAATTCAGGGGCATGGGGGAGCCAGACCCTATCCTGGCAAGCAATGGGCGCAAGGCAGGGTACACCCTGGATGGGACGCCAGTCTAGCGTACGGGAAAAAATAAAACTGCCAGCATTAATCTAATTAACTTTATTTTTGGTTCACACATTTTACAACAAAAACCTCCGTGCCTGGAGGTTGAAAGGGAACAGCCACTGACATCCACTTGGTAGCTCAATGCACACGGAGCAGAAGGGGAGGAGGACGTCTGAAGCATCAGGCAGGAGACACCTGGCTGGAGGACACAGACGAAGCTTCGGTCTTTCCGGATGCCGACGTGGTGTCCTCTTCACCAAACGGGTTTTTCCCACAGCACAAGGTGGTGATCATGCAGCGACGGAACTTTACAAGGACGGAAGAGCAAGCCTTAATCAAAGCAAGCGTTCAATATTCAGGGTGTCACGCATTTCTGTGAACAACACGACCGTACAGACACCCACATACTTGAAGGAGTGTTTGTTCTTCTGTGACTCATTCTTTGCTTTTTGTCTGACCGTCTGTGTATTTGTCCTACAATCTCAATCTTTCTTATTACCGAATGAAGTGACGAGCAAGAGTTTTACTTACGAGTTGATACCATTGAACGCTGATTGTAATTTCACATTCTGAATTTTGTATAAGACTCAGGCAATACAAACCACTGTAGTTTAAAGTGATGTAATATATTCCTCACAGTTAAATATTGCAACCCTTATTTTTACCTTCTGAGAACAAGGAAAACAGAATGTGAACAGAGCTCTGTGTTAGAATAATGTGTGGACACTACTTCCATCAAATACACTGAGGAGCAAGCGTTCACATTTATTCATTATTAAATCCTTTCTGGAAGGAGTACTAATGCAAGTGTCCTTGTGATTTTACTATTACACCACACTTGCAGTAGATTATTATCATAAATCTCTTCAAAGCCAAAGTTTTACGGTGCCAAAACGGGTCCTCATTAATTCAGGCATATTCACCCAACTCCAAAACCCAATCTACCTGTTTGTTCAGGAGGATGTAGATGATAGGGTTGTAGAGGGCAGAGCTTTTGGCAAAGAAAGCTGGGGCAGTCATGAAGATGGGACCAAAGTTGCTGCCCTGGTTCACGAAGATGTAGAATGCCACGCCGGCGTAGGGCAACCAACACACCAGGAAAGAGATCACCATGACAACGACCATGCGGGTCACTTCCTTCTCGGCCCTCTGGGTAGTTTCTGATTCTTGCTGTTGGGATGCAGCCTGTGGGAATACACGCATACACACAGCACTTTGACATGCACAGCAGGGAGCAGATTTCTGCAGTGCATTGGTACTAGTTCTGAAACTGGCCCCTGTTCCTGCTTTCTTCATTCCTAAAAGTAGAGATTTTACAGATCATGTGTACTGAATGTGTATGCGTTAGAATGTGACAAATCTATGTATAATTCATTGTCTTTGTTAATCCACAACAATCTGTTTGCTGTACAGCGTGAAAAGGCCTATTAGGTGATAATCTGATACATGTTTACAGCTTCCAATGTTGCTTCTTTTCTTCAGATGTTCCAAAGTGGAAACTACGAGCTGCTAGTACATCAGTACAATTGCTGTCCTTGCTGATCAGGTGTCAAAACGCTTGATCTTGGAGATAAGTTGACTGTAAATTTCTATATTTACGAGCATTAATTGCATTCATTACTGCTATTCTACTGCTTAAGAATGCATATATAACAGAACATCAGCAGGGTTAACCTCAGCTTATCTTCCACTCATACGTTTTATAGTAAACACTGTTTAGTGCACCTCATTTCACACGTTACCAGCTTAAAAATGGCAACATTTTACACACACTTTCACACAATGCCACATTCTTATACAATATTACATTTACCACAATACTAACAGTCTACAATCCACTGAGAAAGAGAAGCCATATATTTTGTAATAGAAGATTTTGATGATCATACAAATACAAACATTTACAACTGACCAGCTCTAGGTCAAGAATCATTGCTTGTACAGCAAAGGAACTTTCCTAAATCTTATACAGGAGCCCCTACAGCAGAGTGCCGTACCTGTTTGACAGTGCACACTAGGCGGCCGTAGCAGAAGAAGATGACAGTCAGAGGGATGGAGAAGTGAACAATAAACATGTAGATGACAAAGGACTTGTTGTTCACCTCAGGCGTCAGGGTGTAATAGTCGATTCCACATGAGCACTGCATCCCTTCAGGGATGTACCTATGGGCAGAAGATAAGGACCCAGCACACCCCATGAGACAGCTTCTCTGTCATAGCAGTACTTTAAACAAACCTGTACCTGCAAAGCGCACATAGACAATCATCTATTTAATATGACTGTATCCAAAATAGCGCTATGACCTTTTTAAAAAGATTCTCTTTCAGATTCATTGTATCTTAGTATTTGGCCGACTAAATTTCAGTGTCATTCACTACCTTTCAAGAAAAGAAGGTGTTTTAAATAAAATGCCGCCACTCTGAGAGTGAATGTTTTGATATCAGATGTCACACACTCACAAAATATATATGTTGTATATTATGTTATATATTACTCATACGAAATATATTAGAAAGGCGGCAGGCGGCATAAATTGCAGTTGCTCGGACCATGATTTAGAAATTCATTCTGTATCATTATCATTGTTTATCTTAAACAAGAACAGAAGGAAAATGGAACCGTGGCTCATTTTGAAAGAATTTTTTTGAAAACGGAACAGTCGTGGATGAAAGAGAGATTACAAATAGTTACAAATAGTAAAGGTTACAAATAGTAGTCTCTGCCGATCGCATCAGCGGAGTCTGACAACTTTTCGGTTCCTCGCCGGTTACCTGTGTTTCCTACGCTTCACGTTTGTTATAGGCTTCGCAAGGCTGTCCTGGAAGGTCACCTACCTGGACCACCCGAAGAGCGGAGGAGCGGCACAGGCCAGCGCCATGATCCAGGTCAGCGCTACCCCCATGACGGCGTGGTTCTCGCCAAACCGAAAGTTACTCACAGGCTTACACACCACGATGTACCTCTCAATAGCTAGTACCACCAGAGACCACAGGGCTATTTCACCTGCAAAAACCACAAAATGGGTCTGCTGTCATTCCGACATACAGTGTATGATAAGTCTGAAGGGTTTCTAGCTGTGACTTCAGTCTCCCACCACCTGAAAAACATTGACCGTCTCTTATGTGCGAAACGATCTGTAAGGAATGATTTTGCGCACTTTCTTATATTCCTTAAACACTATATTTGACTTCTACCTGTACCTTCTTGCCACTCAAGTTTTCAGAGGATGTATTTCTAATATACATATGCATAAAAAGGTTCCTACACACTTTTGTAAGTAAATAGCAATCAAATGTATTCATTTTACATTTTTTTAGGAATTACCATGGGAAACCTTCAGTATGTGACTCATAAGAAGTCCTCTTCCATAAACTAGTGGCTCAGATGTGGTTTTAAATCCCACTAATGCAGACTAAGGCATCCACACATACAATCAACACAAGGCAGAAACCACACTTCAGTTTAGCAGTCAACATTTAAAATAGAAATAAGAAAGCACTAATATTCATTTATTTTTCCTCTTTATAAACTACTAAAGACAGATGTTGCATGTAATTTGATAAGGTTTCCAAAAACAATGAGGTTGAATCCACTAGCAATCAAACACTTTTGCTATCTCTATCAATGTATTTGATGTACGGTCTTACAAATGTTCCTATAGTTTTTTCGCTGGCTGTCAAAAAATGCAAAATCCTCAATAAGTTTTGAATACGTTCTCTGGTTAATTTATTTAAAAACGAGCACTTACCCCCAAGTGTTGCAAAGAAACCTTCAATGTTGCAGCCTGTGGGCCCGAACACAAAATAGCCGTGCATGGAGGTATACATAGTGGTTGTGAAGCCCCCTGTGATCATGAACAAGTCAGCCACAGCAAGGTTCAGCAGGATATAGTTCAGAGGTGTCCTCAGTTTCTTGTGCTGAATGGTGACATGCAGTGTGAGGAAATTGATTGGAAACCCCGTAATGATCAAGAAAAACATGTAGGCAGCCAGAGCCGAGAACTTCCATGGTTCAGCCAGGTAGTACTGGGGGTACTCGAATGGATTCTTCACAATCCCAGTTTTATTTGACATGGGTACATAAAAGTTGGGACCTTCTGTTCCGTTCATGGCTGGAAGTTTCGCTCGCTTCTTCGACTAAAAGTTTCCTTTCAAAGTTATTCACGATGTATCACCCAACTCATACTAAGTTCCTTTTATATGTCTTCCCTGGGATTAGGCCTACTCCTGGTGTCAGCAGAAAAAGATTTAGCCACTTTAAAGAGCAGTAATCCAGACAAGAATAACTGGCTTCTGTTCAAGTTATTAAGCAGCAGCTGCCACCTCAGGACAAACCTTGACAATGCCTCATCTTTTACATCTTTCACAAGTGTGACATGAAAAGTGTTCTACCACATCAATCTATATTGCATATGCAAGGGACAGACTCACAGAAAAACTATTAATATCTGTTTGACACACATGCTGAAAATGTTTTTATAACATATCTGGGTCTCATTTGGTACAACCTCAGTCTGCATACATTAGCCATGTATTTCATAGCTTGAAAACGTTTCTATGTCTTTCCACATGTTCTAAAAAACTTGCGTGCCTTTCTTAGGAACATGCTGATTAAGTAGTCAGAGATCTATGTTGTACAAGTGAGACAGTTTCAAAATCAACAGAAGTCATGACATAAAACTAAACTCGAACATATGCAGGTAGAAGAATGTACTCAAACAACTTTCTGTATTTTTAAGGAACCACTTTAGGTTTCCTCTCACCTCCTTTTTTCTTTTTTTACTTCCACTGATATTTATGTTTTACATTGGTCACAGTTCTCATTACTAATAAATTCTGTACAAGTTCTAATGAAAAACAGTAGGGTACTTTGAAAAAGTATTTACAATACCAATATTGGTAAACACAGACCTGGATAGCATTCAAGACAAATCATTCAGCAGAAAAATCATTTATAAACAAACAATATACACAAAGAAACAATTATTTCATGTGGTAATATAATGTTATATTTTTCAAAAACCTAAAAAATGGCTTTGGAGGTCACATTTGCCAGATACGTTTGCAAAAAAAAAACCCACTAGACTTCATATACTTCATACATATACTTTAATGACAAAATAGATACATATGTTTGTACATATAACCTATATACTGGGTAATATTTATTATATTTAATTTTTAAAAAATCATAAATGTTATCCATATTTGGAACATGTTGAGTCTTTACGGATAACAACATAGAATTAAGTTACAATATAAAATTTTCAAAATAAACAAATACACTGACATTAAACCTCCTGAAATATAACAAGACTAATGGAATGTCATACAACATATTTTAATGCTTTAATCCAAATCCTTATATTTTCCCAAGTAATGGTTGACATGTGAATAAGGTATAGGCATGTGTAAAGTAACAAAATACTTTTTTGTCTGAAAATTATTTAGGGATTCAATAATGTTCATTTTATATCTATGCACCTTTCCTTTCACTGGCATTACACAATAAAAATAGCATTTACATGTTTCATTTAAAAAGGGAACCAGAAGTTGAAATTTAATCTTTCTTTACACCACACCATTCAATCCCCCATATATGACACTCACAAAACCCAAGAGAAATCTGATCCCTTTAATCCTATTCTGCTGATCGGCTGAAGTAGTGCTTTTGTAGCGGACTTAATGAACACACTGGTAGATCGCTAAACGTACCATTAATGGTCTTTAATTACAAAATAAATATTTAGAAATTTACATTCATCTCATCTCCAAGACCAAGCTGGCAGGAGTTTTGACAACTGATCAGTTTGGTTCATCTATTGGCCTGCGGCAGTAAGGACAGCAATTGTGCTGAAGTACTAGCAGCTCGTAGTCTTCACTGTGGAACATCTGAAGGAAGGAAGCAAAATTGGAGGCTATAAACATGTATCACATTACCACCTAATAATCTCTTTACACTGGATGGGAAAACAGGCTGTTGTGCATTAAGAAAGCTAAAATCCCCCCCCGCTATATACCTTTCATAGTAATATCCATCTGAAACTGACAAAATTAATCTGCACATAAATGTTTAAATTTGTATATTCAGATTTTATAGTACAAATATGCGGCTCTGATGATGACTTACTCATAACTTTTTAACCTTGATACATCTTTCAGAGATCCACTGAATGCTGTTTGGGTAAAACAGGACAACAGACTTCTGTCTTCATGACAGCGACAACAAAGTACAGTTTCAGTTGTAAGGAGTGTGTCAGCATACCTGAAAGCAGGAAGGGCACATGGTGATGGAGACATCAGGCAGCAGGGACCTGTAGTATTGCCAGCTGAGGGGCTTGGGCCAGCGCTTGATCAGGACATCCCTCCTGCTCATGGAAAGTAGTGCTGCCCTGCTCACCACAACAGGAACAAACTCTGAGCCGCCTTGCTGCAGGAACACAGAAACATTTAGCGTCATCATCTTCCCATATTATTTTTAATGGACAGCAAGCATGCAGAACAGTGGAGAACATGCTAGGTCAGGGTAATCTGAGAGGACATGCAACACAACCACCATCACTGTTAATGCATGCTGTTGTTAAGGTATGGCAAAGTCAGTGGTTGAGGACAGAAATGCTTTTTGGCTTGCAATGTTTTGTTAAACTAGTATCCATCAGCTTTACTTAAGCACCACACTTGGAGCTCAGAGCACCCATAGTAAAGCTGTCTCTAAAAACAATAAAAACTATTTTAGAATTTTGTAGGTTTTGCAAACATTTAGAATTTAATTATACGCAATTTTGAAACATATTATGTCAATTTTATTGTAGTAATTATTTTAAGTGTTGCGTAAATGTTACGTTTGCTGTCATATTTGTAAAGTGAAACGACAAAGGTAGTTCACTATAAAAACACAAATCTTTAAGAAAACTGAACATAAGAGGTTGGGGGCTACTTTATGATTTATTCAAAACTAAATTGTTCAATTGTTTAATGCGTTCCATTACCTCAAAGCTCAGCTTGGCCATGAAAGGGTCTTCTTCAGGGTCATCCATGCTGTCAACTAATTTCAAAGTGTTGGATTCTGTGATACTGTCAAGAAACCAACTGGTGCGTTACACATCTCTTTAGCTTTTAAGATTTTTTGTAGAAAATGCATATTCCCATTTTGAATGACATACAAGCCCTTGGTCTTCCTTAGTCTAAAAAAGACAAAGTAGCCCTTAGCAAATGGACTAATCCTATGGGCTAAAAGGTTTTAGCTATTAGGGCTAGCTGAATGATCTAAACCTATTAACTCAGAAAAAGGTGATTTAGGGGTGACCCTTGATCAGGTTCTGAAGCATGGCCAGAGATACACTTAAACTTTTCTATAAATATTGGTTTACCATAAATCAAATGTATTTACAGACATGAATTAATTATAAATTAGAACTATTGGTACCTGACTTCTTGGAACAACAGGGAATCAGAAATAAGCTGTGAAAGATGGATTTCACATTTCTCCTACCGCGTTAGCTTTCACGAGCAAAGACAAAGAAGGAAAATCAGCAGTGAAACAGATGAGTGGTTGTGGGTCTCAGCCTGGTCTTTCTTCAAATTAGAAATCCATCACAAATTCTTGCCTGTGTTTTTGAAATTCTTTGGAAGCCAGTCTATGAACTGAGTAAGGGAAGTTATATTCAGTGTTATTAAAACACCGTGGAGGCATAACAGCATTGAAAAAGACTACTCAATTTACCAGCATTACAGAAAAAGGACTTTCTGAAAGATAAAGCTTGTCCAGAGATAATTTGAAAACTAGTTAAAAAGTGATAAAGCTTTATGTGATGGTTTACTCGTATGGAACCCTTCACAGCAACCACTTAACATTTTAAATCATTTAGCAGTTTGATAAGGGCCCTCCAACTATTAATGATTGATAAACATCACTTCTACCAATTAAAAAACCAACAGTGAATCATGTTAAAATACAATCTATTTTCACAAATCACACTAAAGTAAAATATTAAAACTGCAAAAAAAAAAAACCTGCCAGCCTTTCCCAGTTTCATGCTGAATCCCTTTATGAAGGGGATCACTTCAGGTATGTGAAGGATACCACCACTGCTCATCTCCTGCCACTTTCCTTCTCTCCTCTCTGTTCGAGGAGCTTCCAGATCTATGAGGGACACAGCCTCTTCATCAGTGATCCCTTCCTCCAGGTAAAACTGCACAAGGGGCAGGATCTCTGTAGAAACACCACACAATAAAAAAATCATTGTAAGCAGAACTGTCTGCTATTTCCACTGAACAAAATATTAGAATATTAGAGAAAGAAAAACAAATGTAATACATACTGTAGATATATAACAATAAGTATGGGCAAGTTATATTTCAGCCTTATTTAAAGAAAGACTTCATTTCGAGGAAGATATCTGAGCATTATATTCAGTTTCGGTCACCTTACTACCAAAAGGATATTATAGTCTCAGAAACATTTCAAAGAAGAACAACAAGATAAATCCATGGTTTCAGGAGAATTCAATATACAGATCAGTTAAAGGAACTAAACCTGGTCTGTTTAGAACAGAAGAGACTGAGGAAAGACATGATTCAAGAATGGAGAATTTAAAGTGGACTAGACAGTAGTACAGTAGCGAATTAAGGCATGGTGTCACAATTGAAAACACATTTGAGAGAGAAGCATATTTGTAAGAAGAATTGTGGGTTTGTGAAACAAAGTCAATCCTTTGGAGGATATTTTAGATGGAACATGGAGTAAATGGAACCCTATAGTATGAATCCAATTGTTTGTTTTTATGCAGCGTTATATCACTCTTATCTTTTTCTATATCTCTTGCAAACATCAAAATTCAATTCACTGTTATATCCCACTAGTGAGTAACAAGGACTGAGGTTGATAAACAACCTCTAATAGCATCACGCAATCCCTTTTCAGCTGTATAATTTCTAGGGTACAAAGTTATCTGAATCCTCTGAGTTATGCTTCAGAAAAAGTTATGCTAGTTTTTACTTGTTGTTCTGAGATTCTTGCTTCATACCAGGTCTCTGAATGGAATCAGCCTCAGGTGATTCACTGTCTCCAGACAGACAGTCTTTGTGGGTTTCCATCAGAAGGCATCTGTATGCCTTCTTATAAAAAGAGAGAACTGAAGCACGCAGGCAGGTGAACTGATTCTCTTCATAACAAGAAGCACAAAGAAAGCAAAATGACTGTGGTCTCAACTAATCTGAAATTCAGATCATTCACTAATAGACACGAAGTGAATAAATAAACTATGATACAGTGTTAACCACATGAATAAGCTGAAACCTTTGACTTCAAGCTTATAATATAACTGTGAAATCAAAGATTAATGTAGCATTATTTACAAAAAATCACATTTAAATCACTATCCACACAAAAAAAGACAAATTGCTTGTGTACGAGAATATAACTCATCACAGAAACACCTCTGTCACAGTGAATTGTGAAAGAAATACTACAGTGATCCTGTTGTGCTTTGAAAGAATATCTCACCATAGACAAGATGGAATTATACTTCAACATCCTAGATAAAAATGACAGAAGATCATCTGTGAATGATGAATGATGTAGCTGAATAATCATCAGCTACAGTCTATTTCTAAAAACTAAGATGATCTCTTTCATAATTACTTCATTTCAAGAAACCAGAATGAAAATACATTTAATAGAATTAACATCAGAGATTACATTATTTAATGTATCTCTTTGTCCACTCATGAAGACAATGCCTACCCATAAGAAGACACACAAGACATACAGTATCTGTAATTTTGTATTATGTGATTTCCAAAAGTAGAACAAAACTCCGAACAATAATTGAGAGAGAAATGTATACACAAATACATGAGTGTATACACTCATATAGTTTTTGCAGCACCTATAAAGTGCTGAGAAAGCGGTACTTCTATAGAAGCTTGTGCATATGGCACTTGTTTATAGATAAACCATCTGATTCATTGTGCAAGACGGTATTCCTTTTTTCTTTGCTCTAATTAAGCTGTGGAGTAGAGACAGACACACAATACTCTTCAAAGACGTCAATAAAACTTCAGCAATTCAAATGATCCTTTGACAAGCTCTGAGTAAGTGTTCTCAGGAATAAAAAAAAACAAAGCAGGTGCTCCCCAGAAACAATATGTAACTCATCATTAAAGGTGCACAGGACAATTTGAGTGGTTATTTATTTGAAGGGTTTCTCTTTTATGAAGAATATGAAATGAGTAGTTCGCTAGAAGGTACAGTATAATGCAGGCTTGAATACACTCACCATAGGAAGATGCTGAAAAGATGAAAGGCTGCCGGCAATTGATGCACACATTCCCTTGATTATTCAGCAGGGGATTGTTCGTAGAGCATCGATAGCACATGGGCACAAGGTCCTGTTAAAATGTGTTAGCTTGTTCAAAGAGATGCAAGCATTTATCCCACATAGCTATTTAATAAGATGGTACAATCTAATTTATTGTAATCATTTCAGTACAAATCTTGTACTGGATTTATTATTTCACTGCACTTTAACTGTATTTACCTTAAAGTACTTGAGGGCTTGTTGCAGAGACAGAACAATAAAGGAACTAGTATCATAGGATACAAAACAGCAACATTTGCATTTCTCAATCAAGAAGAATAGTTTCCCTTAATCCCTAAATTTTTAAGGCTGAGTTTTGGACAGGAATCAAATAAAAAGTTGACTATTGTTTTTAGTCCAACAAAAATTTTGCTGTGCTTATGCAGATGGTAATAGGAACACTAAAATAAGCAAACAAATAACTTCACTTGCAATTGATAGCACATTTTCAAAGGTCTTGCAGTTACAGTTTCAGTTTTTCTGAAATACAACAAACATTAATTTGGGATCAATTGAGTTTTGAGGCCATCCTCTTTGATTGTTTTCACTTATTTAAATAAAATTCCTTCAGTGATTAACCACCAGTAAAAAATAATGTAAAGCAAAACAGATGTGTAGCACAAAACTGCAAATGCCTTGTTTACAGTGCTAACTTTGATGGGAAATATGTGTAACAAAAAATTCTGTAAGATTTTAGTTTTCTTCTTTTAAGAGGTGACAAATATTCAGCCATGACGCCTTCGATCTGCCATATACATCATGAAGAACGGAAAGAAAACAATGAGCTGTGCCATCAGAAGCTATAAAACACAAGCAGCAGCAGGAAACAGTTTGAGAAGTTAGTTTAGAAGTTTCTCAAAAGATCATAAAATCAAGCCTGCTCTCATTTAAAACCCTGAGACTGCTGCATGCCAAATGGATAAAAAGTCCTTTTTGAACTCGTTTGTCTTCTGCCTTTTCCATTGTAAAACTCCACTGCTTATGACGGGAGTTAAAATTCTCAATATCAAAAAGACTTAATGCAGAGCATGTGACCATGATGCAGTCCTAAAACAATTTTCACCCACAGCAGTTTTGTATATAAAGAACAGTAAAGCTGCTGTGTATCTGAATTGTTTTGCAAGCATTTTTTTTGAGAGTTGAAACACGTTTCTGTTGAGATTATGTTCCATGATAATTTGTGCAATTTCCCTCATGGGATAAATAAAGTATCTATCTATAAAGCCTGAGATATAAGAAAACATTACACACATGAGTGGTGTACATGGAGCCTTACCTCACTGTCGTGGAAAGGCTTGGAACGAACAGTCAGGCTGCCCAGTTCGATGGACTCCTGGAATCGGGTTGGGATACGAAGGCCCTGTAGTTTCTCATAAGCATGGCGGGCCAGCTTGTATGCCCCCAGTGCTTTGCTTTGCTTAGCTAGAGCGTACAGAGTGTTCCTGCCCTCAGTTAAGGATCATGTATGTTTAAAGTGATTCAAATAACAAACATGAAATGATGTTCACATTTACGACAAACCTGTAAATTAAAAAAGGAGTGCGACCTCAAAACACTTAAAAGAAAAACATATTAATGTGTACAACCCTTCACATACTGTACAGTATGTGTATTAGTGATTATCTATGTCTGAAAGTATTTGACAAATTTAATAGGAGTAACAGAGTTACAATTTGCACTAATTTCTTTAACATTACTCATATGACAACTTAATGCAAAGAGTTATCTCTTTTTGTATATCTGACCATGAAATAATTATATTTCTAAACATATTTTCACCAATATCAGCTGTTCACCAGTGTCATACCTAATGCTACATATATTTTAGCAAAAGGCCTGTGTCCTGACTGTTTAACTCTCTGCAGTCCATTCCATATACTTACATATACTGTGAACATAGTTAGCTTTTGCTTTTGTTATGGGGAAGGCATTTGTTCCTGGTATCTTCCTTCACTTGATATGAGACCTAGTGTTAGTAGTTAATTTGTCTTGTGTATGACAATGTCTCTTAAGGATACACTTTAGAGATGCCCAATGGCACATCCTTTGTCAAGTTGTGCAGTAGAAACCTTGAGATATTGAATAGGCTTTCTGGGAGATGAGAGCTAAAGGGTTCATCCTGGAAGCACAAATATAAAAGTACATAAACCTTTGCCTTTGTTTAGGAATGTATGATCTACATCTCACACATATTTCAATGTGTTCAGACAAGTGCAGTTCTGTACAGACCATAATCAATGGGCCAATGTTAAAGTCCATTTCAGTGCAACACAGTGCCATGTTATCTTCATAACTGTAAATTTGTAACTCTATTCTTTCAATTATTTTTCTACTGCTTTCTGCTATTGCCTATATTTGGTTTTTATGTGTAACTTGATTCTGAGAAATATCTTAAATAAATTTTAGCTTGAATTAAGATATGACAATAAAGAAGCACTGTCACTTGTAACAAATTCCAGAGTATGAAATTTTATGTAAAAAGACAATATACTGGGAATTAGAACATGTAGTGTGCTATTTATAGTTTCTCTCACAGTGTAGCGCTGAATGGAGTGATAAACATGGTACAGCTCCGCCAAGTGCTGGAACCTGTGGAATTTCTTCAGCATCTCATCTTTCTTATTTTCATTTTCTGTAAAAAAAAAGGACATCATTATTTCAGTCACTTGATTCCCAGATTATGCACACATGAGCTTTGTCTGGGTCCTATTGTAGTACAGCAAAATGGAAAGTATTGCCACAGCTTGTCACAGTCAGAATTAAAAATTAAAGCATAATTCTTCTCAGCAGCAGAAAATGGGCTTACCATGATTATATGAAAATACTCTTACCCCTGGCTATATCCAAACACTGCATGGATAGCATCCAGTAGTAATAAGCTGCGTCATTAAACCTGCTTTCCACTACGGCGTTGTGAGTCAGTTGCTCCAGCACTTTCACTGCTTCATCCTGCCGCCCAGCCTTGTGGAAAGCTAATAAGGAGCAGATAATTAGTTGCATAAAAAGTATGAGAAACTTGGGGGTGGTATCATAAGATTAAAGTATCTTCTTATAATCAAATATTATTTTTCAAGATCATGGAAGGCCAGTTAGAATTCTCCAGAGTAAACAGTGTCTGGTTTACATTTTATGTGACCTTTCAGTCATTTAAATGTTTCAGAATTTGCTTACAAAGCAATGGAACAGTTGTTCCAGGTCCACAGCCACTAATGATTTAATGATTCCTATAAATTCTGCAGGCTATTGTTGTAACAGTGCTGTTACTGTTATGCAGTTTATTTTTATATTTAGTTTGAATTTTTTCATGTTGCTCTTGTAGTTGTTACAAAGCATAAAGAACAAACTGTTATTTTTACTTTAATTAATCGCAGTTTATGTATCTACTAACTGATTTCATTTTTGACTAAAGCAACAAACTCTTCTGTCATACCTATGACCTGATGAACTACAAAAGGTCACTTAGTTAAAGGTTATGCCTTCAGGTTACAGTTTTCAATGAAGTAGTCAAACACTGGAAAAATGAAAACCATACTAGAGATATTAACAATGAAACAAAGTACTGGACCCAAAAGCATTTTTATGCCTCTCAGTGTACAATAAGTGATGAAATCTTTATCTACACATTTCTGAGAAACCATCAGAATAAACTGAATATTTCACAATAGTAAAAACTATAAGCAACCACAAAACATAATTTCTGGGTTAATTACTGTATGTGCTATAATTAACCTTCACAGTTTGCATTTAGTCTAACTTATATTAATAGTATATGCACAACATGAAGTACATGGAAGTAAATGCAGCTCGAACTCAGTTAAATGAGTTATGAGTGTTATAGTTATGAGTGTGACTATGATCCATTTTTAGGCTATAAGGTGCTCAAAGGCTGATGTGAACACACCTTTCTGTGCTTCTTCAAACCTGTCGTTCTCAGCCAGCCACTGTGCATAAGGCACATAGACGTCGTCCTTGAACTCTGGATGTTTCTCCACCAGCTCAAAAGCCTACAAAGAGTCAGAACCCAACCCATAAAATTCCTCACAGTTTAGAATATTAGTACATATTTCTTATAGGCCCAAAAAAATCATTTTAAAAATAATATTGCAGTCTGAAAATTCCATAAAGTAATTAAGTGTCTTAATGTGCAATGCACAAATGTAAGAACCAATACTAAACTTGAAACCTCAGAGCAAAATAACAAAATATAATTTTAAATGAGCTATTTTACTTATAACCTTTATGTACCAATGGACTTGACTTTTTGATATTTTACTCATACATAAAAATTAACTACAGGCACAACAAAGCTTGATGTTTCCTAAAACTGAATCACTACCTAATCTCTGCGGTATACAGTTTTACAGATGGATGAATTAATTGAATACATTCCCAGTCTCTATTGTTCTACTGCATGTTTTGTTGTTAAGCAATAATCGAAATTAAACAGCCACTGCAATGCAGGAAACATGAAACTAATCTTAAGAAACAGTTCAGCGGTCATTTGTTCTTCAAAAGTTGTTTATTCTACATACAGTATGTATTTAACTACTGTCAGCATAGTTGGAATTTAAATCTACACTTGATGACATTGGTATATTTAAGAACCTACTCACTGGTGTAGTTGATGTAGTTGGACGGCCTATATATGTGGACATTTATATGGAGAGAAAGCTTCTGGAGAAGCTCTGTATTACTCAGCAGTGCCCCTCACCTCCTCCCAGTGATACTCCTCCACATGCAGCAGCACCAGAGCTTTGAGGTCTCCCATCTTAGTGTAGGTCTCAGCAGCATAGCCATGCTGCTTTAGCTTCTTGAAGAAGGCAGCACATTGTGATAAGGGCTCACGCTCTGCCTTGTCTAGTTTCCGTGCAATGTCAATTAACCTGCAGTAAGAACACAAAAAAGATCTATTCCTGCTCCCACAATGCAGTTTCACTATCACTGGATTTGTAGATAAACAAGAACAAGAAAACAGGACTTCAACTGATATTTTAACAAATAAAATAAATCTTCACAGCAAAAGGATATCTTTTTGTAAATAGTTTGGGAAGGTTGATAATGGGAATGGATGCTTTCTTATCCCTATCTTGAAATTCCACTCAAGCAGAGAGCCCACTTTCCCATGACTTAATTATGGCAGAGTATCAAAACTTCCAAGTTGGAAACAGTGGAAATATTCAGGCAGGGAAACCTTTTTTTCTTGCCAACTAGTATACATGGGACTCTCTTAGGAGTTTGACGTGTTATTATAGGGTAACAAGCTTAATGTGGTTTGTACTAAAACTAGTCTAAAATTAATAAGACATGACAAAGCACTAGAAAATTGTATCTCCAACAGAGCATAATCAAAATTAAACCTGAAAAATTCTATCATCATAAAATATATTCTATTACAATTTTGCTATTGTGCCATTAGAAGTTGGCAAGATGTTTATTCTGAAAACAAACACCGATAGACAACAAACAGATTATATGCTGAATGAAAGCAAAATGTTTCAGAGAAGTAGATAATGAAAATAATTTCTTAATTAATAAATGCTTCATTGTATTTCAACTGTATTTCAAGGTACAATTTAATCTGTTTGTTACTATTTTTTAGCCTACTATTCAACCAAGACCATTGAGCTGAACATTGTTCATGACAAATTATAAAAAGTCGAGTTTGTACCAAAGAACAAGCTTTGAAAAAGTTATAATGAATGAAGAGTTAAAAAAAAACATCCTGTTTTTGTGACACTGTGAACAGGAAATTATTTTAAATATAGACTTCCACCTTTGATGATACTCTGCCCTTAGTTTTTATAAATTTAACTAACAAAAACTTGAATGCTTACACACTTTAAACCCTTTCGAATCATTTCAGTAGAAATAGCATTGTCATGTTTTAAATTAAATGGAAGCCTCCAGTGGTAAATTTTACACACATGTCCACCCAGCCATGTTCCCCGATGAGCTCTATAGCCTTCATGTGCTCCCCTGCAGACAGGTACATCTCGGCCGCAGCACGGGGCTCATTGATGTTCTTGGCCCAGTCTGCCTGTTTGGTAATCAGCATTTTGGTGTCCTTCGGATCTCCAGAGCCAAGGAAATCCTGGACATAAACACATCTGTGTTAGCACTTCTGGTGGGCACTGGAGAAGGAATGAAGTAATGTTGCTAAATACAAACAGGACACATCAGCTTCCTGTCCACTTCTGATTAACAAAACCTCTTAACCAGATGAGAGCTCAGACAGAAAAATATACACCTCTGACAAAAACACACCAAGGGAAACCACAGAAAAATCAGTTTGTTTGAACCAATTGCCTAAAGTAAACAAAAGTTCCTTTACCACTCTCACAGCAACATATCTTGCTTTATTAAGGCAAATCTGATGGTAAAAAAACACATTGGCTGTCAGAGGCATTTCACTGGAAGAATAAACAAACTATAGTGCTATATTGTAGTATATTTTCTGGTGGGCAAGCAGATAAGAAATTAATCTCTATTGGTGTATTAAATATAAATCATTGGAGACAGCAGCCTGTTTTTATTCTCCTCCCTTAAGGTTAACTTTTCACACTTTTTATCCTTATGTATACAAAAAAATGCTTCCTCTTTATGTACTCTCTAGTTTCATGCTCTTCATGACATATCTGAATTAGTAATGTATGAATCGCGAGAGTTAACAGTGGAATTGACATATTAAAAAGTCCAAGAGCTGTCTAGCAAGCAATTTTTCACGTTATCCAGGCAGGACATGCCAAACAGCATACATTCTTAAAACTTTTTAAACAAGATTATTATGAGTTATGTTGTGCAATTCATTTTTAGATTTTTTTTTCATTTCTTAAAATGGACAACTTTAATGTAAAACTGTGCTCTTGCTTTGCATTAAAGAATTTACTGTGCCACAATATAGTTTAAGTCTGTTTCATGCTTTTCCTCACTACAAATCAATAGTATTATCAAAAATAATAACATGGTAAAAGCCCCTGTAAGATTATGTATATTTAGATTTATTTAGTATTGTTAAATTAGAAAAAAAAGTTTAAATAACAAATAAAACAATTTCTAAAGCTTTGTAAGTTCCACATCAAATCTACTTCTCTTGCAATTCAATACAAACTTTCAACAAAAATAAACAGAATGTAACCACTGTTAGGTAAAGCACGCCCACTTAATGATAAAGGAATACAAACAATACACAACATACAAGCAACACTTGCAAATCTCGCAATGTATCATGTCATCCACCAGATTTAATAAGAGTACTCTTCTTAAAATTGTTGTAGATCATGAAAGACAATGTTCTGGTTCTGTTTCACAGGACTGCAGGACAAGGTGCAGCTTGCTTTATGTGCAGATCGTGTGCAGAAGATGAAAGTAAGAGTTTAAATGCTTCACCTTGGCATATTCGAACATGCGCAGGTCTGTGTACATATTTAGGGCTCGGCTATCATTCCCCGTCTTTTTGTACAGTTTGGCAGCCTCATGGAATTTCCCTTGGTAGGCAAAAACATCCGCCAGGAAGAGCTCATTGTTGGTCTCGCCTCTTTTCTTCCTCTCCTGCATAAATCCATCAATATACAGAAAAAGAAAACAATTACCATCTGTTACATTTCAATGCAGCTTGACAGAAGGAATTCTCAGCTTCCCTGAGCTATACAACTGTGGGTAAAAGTTCCATCTTCAGTGAAATTAAAATCTGATACACTGAAGTAAATCAAAAATAATGAGTGTGTAAAGAAATACAAGGGATGATGAACTGTTTTTTAACAGCAACATGCCAAAAACAATTTCCAATGTATAAGAATGTGACTCTCTTCTTATACTAAAGAAAACATATGAATTCATTTATGGTTTTAATGGAGTAGATATTTGTATTCCCTTTAGAACGTAATATTTTCATCTAAAGAGCAATTTCCCTTTGTTCTTCATGTGGTTTCTGGTAAAGTGGTCCCAGGAAAGCTTTAATGGAATTAAGGGCAGGTTCTCAATCAATCAGATCTTTGGACTTCACCAATTAGCAGCACAAATGTGATCTTGCTGGGGAAAATACATGAATATGTGACAAACAAGAATCAAACTACAAAATGTGGGCTAGTAAGCTACTGAAATTATGTCTGCTAAATTCTGAGTTTAATTTACTGTAGGCAAGAAAAGTGGTCTTGGCAGGAAGATAAGATTTCTCAATCATTAACTGCACTCCAAGAAACAAGAAACTAATCTATAATTTCACTGTGTCAGCAAGCCCAGACTTCTCCAGCTTTCTGAAACATTTAAAATATCTTAAGATGTAACTGGAAGGTTACTAGTAGAGATTTTAAAACCAGCTGTGGCAGTTTATGCAGGGCAGTCAATGAAACATGCCCATGATTTATTATGGTTAAAAACAACAAACATATCACAGTATGTCAGTGGTATAAAATGATTCAAATTATTTGATTTACGTGAAAATTATATTACATGTATGAACCATTGCTTAATTTTCAAAACACGTCTTTGTATCTCGATTTTTTTTGTACAAAGAAAAAAGATTCTGGCATGTGGCGTAACATTCTCACGCATTTGTTTAAATGTTAAAGTAACAAAGTAAACCCGTAGGAATGTAATTTTATCAGGTAAAAACTATTTAATCTAGCAAATATCAAAAGCAGGCTTTACCTCGATGCTGTTTATGAGTTCAAGATAGCGTAAATCACGAACTCTGATGAATGCCTGTAGGAAAACAAAAAAAAAAACAATATACAAAATCTGTTAATACAGGATTATCTTTTAAATTAAATTTGTTTTAAAAAAATAAACATTCTGCTTACAACTCCTTTTAATGCATGTATGACAACATACAAAATAACACAGTTAGTCTGCCATTGGAATCTGTCATTACTACTGTATAATAACAACCTATCCAATAAGTATTGTATCCAACACTAGGTAAACTGTAAGAAATTAATTAGGTTACGCCATCTAGTGGTAGGCTGGGATTATTCATTCTAAAACAAAAGTCCCTGTTTCAGGGATTTTCAGCATTCTCTATTTTAAGAACTGAATTGTTAATCACTGTTAGAGCACACCCACTTTCTAAAATGTTGATTTTGACAGCCACAAGGTTAAAATTTCCTTTTTATTCTGGTATTCACCAGACCCTACATTGAAAACGTTTACTCTAAGGTTACTAATGTATTGTAGTGACAGAATAACAACAGATTTTTGTTAAAGACTATACAAATGTTTTGAATGTTTTCTTACCACAACTATGTGTTAATAGTCATGTAAGTTCCTGAGAGTACTACAGTAGATTACTGATATACCTTCTTTGCTGTTTCAAAATCAAGTCCTTCAAGTGCCTCTGTGGCCAGGTCCCTCCAATCACTGTCGGTTACTCCTAAACAAGCAATCTGATAGGCCTCTTTGAACCGCTTTCTCTCCAAATACTGGTACATAGGGGCAGACTGGTGGAATGGGAAAGTGTATAAAAAATGGCTTATTATGAACTTTTTCCAAGCATACTGAGAACCATTTACAAAAGCACATGGTTGTCATATCACAGATCTGATTAGTTAGAAGAAAATGACTTTTTTCTTAGTGAAAATAGCATTCCAATGATTCATTTTTGTTAATATAAGCAAATTATCATACATAAAAGACTTGTTAAATTTGTTAAATGTTTTAACAATGTTACACAAGGAAAATATTAGAAAAAACTCCAACATGCCATATAATTTAAACATTAGTAGATTAAAATGACTCAGTGCATTTAAATGGCTTAATTAAATAAATTTGTCTCAGATTCCTTTACGAGGAATTTTTCTCAGAGCTGTTTCTTCTTGGCATGTTTTGCCAGGTATTAAAACATTCAGCCTTTCTAGTGTTAGTGGCGTCTATGTGATTACCCTCAACTGTCTCAGGCAATGTCCCTCGCTGGTACAAAAATAGCCAAATTACTAAATCATGAATGGAGACTTTAAACTTCAAAGCTTAAGCAATTAAGATCAATATTAGAGGGACAGTGAAACAATTAAATATAGTGCACTTTCTACATTCATCTCCACAGATATGCAAATATAATATTTAGAATATGGAAAAGGACTGCACATGTATAGAAAGAAACAGGCGTACAATCAGAGAAGAGGCAAAGAAATTAAAGTGCTTATTTCTGAATCACATTAACAGAATGTCCACAAGAATGCGGATCATTTAGAACACACACAATTGAACAAAACCATACCTGGGGTACTTCCACAGCTGACATAGAGTAGACATGCAAACAGAAAATCTTGGAGCCATTGTACCCCACCACAAAGCCCTGGAGCTTCTGCTGATGCACTGGAAAGTTGCTAGCTTTAATATTAAGGTAGCCACTCCCTGAGAAGCACAGCATGTCTTCACACTGAGTGTTCCAAGCAACACTATTTGCATTTGGCTCCTGTGTGAAATACAATTTTCAAAAAATAGAACAAGAAATATTAAAATACACTTATTCCACATAATTGCTGGAGGATGAATAGTCCCATTATGCAAATACAAAAAAAAGGCCTTATGCTTATCATCACCTGTGAAACATCACTAAAAAGATTGAGGGTTGCTGTCACAACCCTGATTTTGTGAAAAGGTAAAGCAGTCATTATAAAATGCAAAAGAGCCCATGGGCGAACTGCTTGCAGTAATGGAACGGTGCTTGTCCCCAGACCCAAGAGCTCTTTGGTGCCAGCTGAATGAGAGGAAGACCCTGAACACATAGCTGACCACCACTGTATTTCAGGCAATGCTTGTGAAACACAGGGCCCTATGGCCCTGCAGATGACCCCTGTCTGTATTGGCCATGCATGAAGGGGGTAAAGTAGCAAGACCCGTGACACCGCAGACACGAGACCTATTAGCAAATAAAACAAACTGGCAAGTTGAATCGCTCCAGGTATAAAGGTGCTCAGCATCATGTATAACGTTAACCATGTCTCATGAAATATTAAGGCAAGCAGTTTTTCCAATCTTGGTGGATTCCCTGAAATACTGCCTGTTGCACTGAAAAAGGAAAAAGGATTTGCCATCCACCCGGAGATGAAGAGGTGTTGGAGGCCTTATACTAAGGGAGCCTTATAAGAACAGCTAGGAAGGCATGACGTTGCATAGTCAGACTGGACAACTTTGGTATACAGCAAAAAGGCAGTGATGTGGCACTTCCCCATTTGGTAATGACTGCATTCCTCAGTGAAACAGAATAGATTTTATTCACTAACAGATTACACCTAATAATTTTAGTTTTCTTGTACAGTATATCTTTCTTCACATTCAAAAATATTACTTGACATACGAGATCTTTTTATAAATTTAAATAGGTGATCTGTCCTGTACATGGCCAGGATTACAGACTCAAAGGTGTCTGAGATGTAGGAAAGGTGTTTGAGATGTAGATAAATGCTGGGACAATTCTTGAGAAATTTGTAAGCACACCTGAAAAAGGAGCTCTTTTGTACGTATGTCATACACTAAGCAGGTGTTATGTTCGTCCACAACAGCCAGCTTGTTTCTGGAGGCACTCATGTCCAGACAACGAACTGAGGTCGCCTGTTTCAGCAGAGTGATTGCAAATGGGTTGTCCACAAATATCTTCAGAATCTAAAGACACAAGAATATAAAGAAACAATGTCACGGGGATCCATAAGAATTAATACATACAAGAAAAATCAGTGATATCTGGAGATGCCCTTGCAAAGCACATAAGAACTAATAATTATGAAGTATTGATCTTTGATCGTCTCTTATTGTAGAACTCAACAATGGCTGAGTTGGTAATGTACTCTTTATATAGTGGCAGACTATTCTTGCTTTAGTATTCAAAAGAACAATGTTGAAAAGTCTTACATTTTAACAAGTGCTAAATTCAAGGACTGAGACATGAAATGCAATAAGAAATTGTTAAACAGTTAAATTAACATCAAACGGAGATACTGGTACTATTGCATAAAGAATACTTACATATGCAAACATTATCTGATGTTGCAATATTATTTAATACATCATTCAGTTCAATTCACTTACTGCTCCGTTCTTCAAACCAACAAGCAGTCCCTCTCTTCCAGGTGATCCCCCAATCACCTTGATGTATCGAATCAAAGATTCCATGAGCCACTCTCGTTCTTTGACACCATTGAATGATAGGCACTGCAGCCTTTTTTCCTGAAAAGGTACAATTGAAATCTATGAAAAATCATTAAGAAAACCTCTGTAAGTTTGGAGAAGGTTTGCCATAAAACCTAGCATACACAGTAACTTGTAAGGGCTCTGTAATCAGCAGGTGCATAAGATTAGAACTGGTTTTTCTATCGGTCTTCCAGAAACATTTGGCTTCTTAACAGACCAGGAAGGGTATTCACCTTGATGGTTTATTGATGCAGGGATGTATTACACTGTGGAGAAGAACCCTAATAAACAGACATGTGGTCAGGGCAAGAGAAGATAGGACAAGAAAGTCTTCCTGAATATGATTGTGATTATGCTGCAAGGCTAACATTAGGATGGGAACTGTACTGCTAAATCTCTGGACTGTGGATTTCCAAAGCCAGAAAATCAGACAAAGACCAGACTGGAAACATTTAATTGAAAAATAAATGTTTTCAAAAGAATAACTTTCAGACTTGTGGTTCTTGGAAGGTCTTGAAGTCCAAGAACCATCATTCCACAGCCTTATATCTTCATCTAAAACTACATCCTTATGATTCTAAACAATTTTCATTACCTCTGAAAAATTGGAATAACCCAATAATCATGCCTACTTTAACTTATTCCTGATAAATTGAGTAATTCTCTAAAGCCATACGGTATGTCACCTGGCACAAGATGATATGTTGTGAGCATACAACCAGCAGGTTGCACTCAAACTTCTTGCAGATTTTCTCTTTCACACGGTAATGCATGTCTGAGGAGTCATCAGAGTAGAGCTCATAAATGAGGATTTTCTCTGGGAGTTGGATGGCCAGTCGGTTTTTGTAGATTGCAATCTTCTTGACCAACTCTCTGCACTTTATTCTCACTGCAGAGGAAGCATACAGAACAGAGCTGGTACAGAGCCTCTGCTTTTCATTACAGTCCTGATCAAATGTCTCATGTGGCTATGACTATTATGTACAGGAAAGTCATGAGGTCGGAAACATAATTCTCAAAAAACATTTGTGGTTGAATGTATTTTTTCCTATTCATATTCTCTAATGTTTATTAACCATATATATATAAACGTTGGATAACTACAAAAATAATTCTTATTCACTTAATTAATCAGTTTGAGGCCTCTTTTAAAGACTGAACAGCCTCTAAATCTTAGTAACAGTAAGTTGTTAACTTCCTATACACCTGCAAATTGTTTACACTCTTTAAACTCCAGCTTTGCTTCAGTTCTGAATACAAATACAATACAACTACAAACCCTATGAGACCATTATTCTGTTCTACATCTCCAAAGTTGTGGGGTCATCTCCCAGTCCCTGGTAGTTCTTGCCAGTTAGACAACACATTTAAGTTTTAAAACTTACTTTAATATAACATCTTTTTATTCTGTTTAATTAAATGCATTAATTTGTATATGTCTCTGTTTTAGCCTTTGTTTTGTTTTAATGGGTTAGGGTTAGGGTTACATTTTATTGTAAAATGCCTTGAGATGATTGACATGAATGAGACAAAATGACTATTTATACCATTATTAATCATGGAGCAAACACCAGTTTATTTTACGGGATCTGAAGGGCCTGTAAGCCTTTGAAAAGCCCCTGCTTACCTAATAGCTCTAAAGTTAAACTAAAGTTAGTTACAAGCCTTTATGGGATTCATTAACCTACCCTTCTGTTCGGTGATGAGATGCTGCACAATGACATCAGTCATGTTGTCCCTGTTGGCATATCGGTCTTTATAAAGACCATGAACTGTACTAAAGATCAACTGGTAAAACGCAATGGTTCCATCTTGGCACCCCACCACCTGTAACAAATGGAGCTTGTTTATCCAAAGAAGAGTACCGTGAGATCAAATTTTCTCTGTGTATTTCAGAAGGGTGTGTTTTAAACACGCATACTTTAATCCAATAATATATCATCTCAACACTGTTTACAACACTACTGTATGATAACACTAGTGTCTGAATTCTTGATGGTTTACGCAAAAGGAAAATAATTAATGGCAAAAATCTTAAATCAACAAGTGATCCAATGACACTGTGCATAAGTATTCAATCATAATGACAAAACACACCAAATTTTGTTTTGTTAAAACTAAACTGCTAAGACATATGTCTTTCCTTTTTAATATTTAGGCTTCATGTAGTTTCGCAAAAAACAAATTAAAAAATGTCAATTTTCAATGCACATAAGTAATCTTCTTACATAACATACTTTATAAAGTTTATTGTTAAATTTATTTTAAGCACTGTCTGAACTGCATTTGACTTTACAATGTATGAGGACAGAAACAATAGGATTAGTCAGGTTTTATACTAATGTCTACACGGACATACCACATAATTAGAGTCTGGTTTGACCCTACAGGACCAAACCCAGGAGTTTTGCTCGCCAATGGTGCCCAGTCGAACCCCATCTTTGGTGAACAGGGAAGCCTTTTTGTCCGATCCCCCCATCACAATATACTCCCCTTTGGAGAAATAGCTGACGCAGCAGGGATCATAATTCAGGGACCTGTCTTTTCCAATCTGAAAACACAAAGACACGTTAAATCAGATGTACCTAGAGGGCACAATTTTAGAATTGAATGCAAAGTATAAGAAGATCAAAGCTTTTTCAAATCCCTTGGGTATGTTTTAGTATCTCATTTTCAAAGAAAGCTTTACCTTCCCTTGCTGTCAATTAACAGCATGCCATCGTATATCATCTCAAAATACTATTTAAGAGTACATCGGGGTAGGCAACTCTAGCCCTTATGTGCCGTATTTGTTTCTGGTTTCTATTCCATATCATATTGAAAGGTTGAATTTAATTGATTAAGCAAATAATAAATCAAAATTCTTTCCAAGTTTAAATCAGGTGCTAATTAAAAGTTGCCTCTAAAACCTGCAGGGACTCAGCACTCAAAGACTGGAGTTGCCTATCCCTGGAGTATGTAATGTTTAATGGTATAAGTGGATCCAAATCTTCAACTTCCCCAGGCCCACTAAAGATCAAACACATGAGTGCAAACAGTGTAGCATTTGGTAGACATCTGAAAATGCAATACTACAGTAACATTTTTCTACTCACTTATTACTCATACTATTTATTATTATAATATACCAAATATCATAAGAATTATTTCACAAATTACAAAATATTTAAAAACCTAGCAGGAAAATATCAAAATATTTTATGGAACACAAGCACCTAATTTTTTTTAACAGACTTGGAAGAGGTCAATTTTTATGCTGATTAATCTTTGTTATCAAATGAGTTAATCAACAGGGGTCTAATGTGAAAGGCAGTAGCAGCGTGTGGCCAACAGCTGGAAGCAATACAAGATGAACATCAATGGCACATAGTTTACACCAGATTGCAGTTGTTTTCTTGTGGGATTCTGTCTCATACAGCCTGGAAAAGCATGTGCTTCTTCACTGGTCTCTGGGCCCTAGATACCACACATTGTCCTATTTATGTTCAATGGGCCTCAGGTCTGGTACACAGGGCATTTACAGCACAAATGTCATACTCTCTTTTGAAAGAAAACCATTGTTACACAACCAGCATGAGGACATGCAATGTGCACCTAGATTAATGTGCAATGTCTTCATGTTTTCCTATCAGTACTTGATGACACAAGGTCAGGGTGGTCTACATAAACAGTAGTCCACACATAAAGAGAGTGACAAGTTTCTTTTAATGTTCAATACATATTCAGAAACATTAAACATCACAATTTAAGTGACCCTTATCACACTAATAAGGGGAACCTATTCTTCTTTCTTGCTAAAAAAGTGATTTGGTGAGGGTAATATGAGCCAATGTTCCTGTTAAAGCATACTACATGTTGCTACTTAAATTTTAATTGAATGCTTACCTGTTTGCCACTTAGCTGATAAAAAGACAACTTCTGTCCCCAGTCTGCCACTGCCAAGATGTCATTGTGCTCATCTCTGTGACAAGAAAAACATGTTTGTCATCCACCGCATCGACTATTCTTGATTATGTGACCTTAAATACAAAACCCCCATCAAAATATAGCCCAAACTCTTTTACTGGTCAAAAGAGACAACTCATAAAATAAAAATCCCAATTTCTGATGAAGAATGTTTCAAGTTATGCTCTATGTAAGTTCCTTATTCCTTTTTATGATTCTCATTACAAGTGGCATTAGCATGGAATAGAAACTGGGGCTCTGGACGTCAGACTAGAGGAAGAATACTTCAAAACCTGGGGCAGACACTGCTGTTCACAATGTACTATCCTTGAGAATAGGTTATGACATGGTCACCCACTAGAAAGCAAATCACCCACATGTGACATACCTCTGGTGTGGAGCATGCCAGCTACCATCTATTCTTCTCTGACAAATGCAGCATAGTGTTTGCATAAACACGAACTCAAAGAACCATCACTTTGTGCCATCTACATGCATTTCCTGATGCCTTTGTACTGCGTGTCTTGCACAGCACAAAACCTGAATGCGAAAATCTGTATACAATACAGACAGGTGCGGCATGACCTAAAGGGAGCTGTGCCCTCAAACACGACAGAGATGAAGCAGCTCTCTAAGAAAGAATGGCCCAGAATCCCCCCCCCCCCCCCCAGATGTGAGAGACTAATCAACAGGAAAAATTAGATTCAAGTTATAGCTGCTAAAGGGGGAGCAATAAGTTATCGAATCAAGAAGTCCACTTACTTTTTCACAAAAAGATATTGAAGTCTGGCTATTTTTTTTAAATAAAGCCAAAGTAGAATTTCTGTGCATTATTTGTCAAATGAGTTTAGTTTGATCTACTAGGTAATGACTACAGTAAAGGTCAAATACAGTAACTCTAAACATGTTAAACCATAAACTCTTAAGGGGGTGTTCTTGCTTTTTAACTACATTGTATATATATACTTAATAATTGAAAATATCAATATCAACCAATTATACTACCATTTAAAAGATTTAAAGTTTTAAAACGATCTTCCCCTACCTCAAATGCTATCACTTACAGATCAGTATTGTCAACATGTTCCTGAAGCAAATGGCCCTCCAGATCCTCTCTCTCTACTTCTCTCTCTTCTTCTAGCTGCGACTCCTCTGCCTCACTGCCCTGACTCGAACTTGTTTCAGCCCACAGGTAAGAAGGTGCACAAACACTGCTCTCCGTCAGTGGCTCCTCTTCCCCATGTTCAGGGCATCTCTTCCAGACAGTCCTCCACCTACTGCAAGCACTGGCTACATGTGGGGGCTTTCTACACCTCTACTTCTACACCTGAAATCACTGCCATATGAAGCTACCTTTTTTAATTTGTTCCCAAAGCAAGAATATGACATGCAGTTGACTGAAGGTTTACTTGACAGGATATAGTAGAATACGGAAATTCTATATTTATACAGAATTAATACATGTACGTAAATCCAGTTTCAAGGCACCGATTCAATAATATCTATCATGAAATTGGAAATACCTCTGATTTTTCCACTTTCCTATTATACTTGTTGATAGCCGACACTAATTTTTGTCACTTTGTAATTACACAGAATATGGAATTGTTTTCCTTTTTACCCATTAAACACAAAATCATACAAACTTCATGATAACATCTAGTCATAAAGTAACGATGAAGCTTACATCAGTATTTTAAGACAATGACAAAAAGATCAATACATACCGTTTCTGTTCCTCATATGTAA
Source organism: Lepisosteus platostomus (assembly GCF_059453375.1). Taxonomy (NCBI): domain Eukaryota; kingdom Metazoa; phylum Chordata; class Actinopteri; order Semionotiformes; family Lepisosteidae; genus Lepisosteus; species Lepisosteus platostomus. The sequence continues at coordinate 57,170,919 of NC_142616.1, forward strand.
AAGTTTTTAAACCATTATTTTTATGTCATTATTTAACAAACTTGTATTCCTTACATCAAAATGAGAAAACATGTTTTGCCATGTTCAAATTCAACAATACATCAACATTAACTTTTGATTGTAGAATTATAGGATAGAATGTTTTGATTCCATGTGCTCAGTCTTTAAATGTTCCCTGTTCTTCATTTTCTAGTTATCACAAGCTAACCAGGATTTTTTACTTTTGCTGTTACATACTTGGATGGGTTCCAGGCAATGGACCAGATGGGTGACAGGGTACCTCCAGGACGTTCTATCTTCACCTTCTCTTCCCCATTTTTATTGCGGATACTTACTACTCCATTCACCATCCCCAAAGCAAGGTACTGACCATCATTGGTCCAACTGCAATCAAGTTTACACAAGGTTTTCTCACGCAACAATATGATAAATTATTTTTTGTGTCTGAAGAGTCCACGTATACAGGAAGACTGGATGGATAGATCACAGGTGTGAGATAACGTTTTCAAAATCAAAAGAACTGGTAACTCTTATGGCTCATCCTATGTCCAATAATATTAAACTCTTAACAATTGTACAACTTTGCAACACTTTATGCAATAACAACTAAACTAATATGATGGAAACAACAACTGCTAAGATATACAATGGGACAGATAATTCTTGCTCACAAAAAACACGCAGCAATGGTTGCTTAGACAACTAATTAAATTAGTATTTATAACTTACCCACAACATGTGATTTTATTGCTGACTTTGTGTTTGGAGACAGATTTTTGTTCTGGAGACCACAAACCTAAATAGGTAATACAATATAGTATTCATGTTAATGTTTACTCAACTTTCTACAAAAATACCACTGTTTTATCAAATCAATACTCCACATAATGTAGTATTGTTTTCCATAGTCAGTAAAGAAGCTGCTGTAGTTATCAAACTGTCAATGATAAGCATCTGTGTTTTAAGTACGGAGAGATCACTAATGATTACTGGAATTATTTCCCTAAGGTTATACTAACACAAACATATCTTAACAAAACAGAACTCACCAAAATCACTGGACGAACAGGAGGCCAACTGATGTGTAACTGGATTATATGAAACGCACTGGATGGAGTCATTGTGGCTATTTAAAAAACAAAACAAATTGTACAAATTGTTACAACCTATGATTTTAAAATGATAAAATAGGTTATCAACTCAGTATAACAATTAAATATTAATCAGGTCCTGGTACTAGGATGCTATACAAGTAAATTTTAAAGATCAGTAATTTTACCTAATTAAATCTGGGATTATCAAGCATTCCACTGCACCTATTCTCTGGCATATCCTCATAAAAGAACAGAAATTGGGCCCAAACTTACACAACTTATTTTCTAACAAATAACAGAAATATACAACACACAAGATTGCACAGCATACAATGTTTTTACTATGAATGGATATTTACATGTCTGCAAGCTCCAGAGCTCTGCCTTATATAGGCACAGAAAATCAAATAATTTTATCCTTAACAGGCCAAAAAGAAAGAACCTGCATCTTAAACGAAAGGGATTTTAACCAGCACTAAATCGCCCTCTCTAAACAGATGCTCACAGTTCGATGAGCCAATTTTCCTATTCTAAAATCAGTAAAATACAAAAGACAGTTTAAGACTGAGGATTGCACAATATATGAAACAACAATTTTCTTGAACAAGTAAAACAACAAACCACCTAAATAATATGGCTCAGAATGTGCTGCTCTTTCTGGATTAAAATTACCTGGACTACACCTGATTTCATGTCTAATTTGAAAGAGGCACTCTCTCCCAGCACAAGCTTCTCATGATGATAATGATGTCTCTTCCTCTTCCTCTCCTTACTAACCCTTCCTTTACATTCCTGTATTCATACTATTGCCCATTCCTATGGAGGCTGGATTAATGACCTCACTAGGAATGGCCAGATCACCACCCATGCTAAACCCTTGTAAAACCCAGTTGAGAACTCTAAATGGTGTTATTAAATAATTCCTTAAAGTTGACTGAAGAGCCCATTGTACACAGGAATTCATAAGACAAGAAATTTCATAAAAGGTCATTTATTTGGCTTTTTGTGTCACGATTGTTACTTCTCAAAAGTAAAATTATTACATCAACAAGTGTAAAGGTGCAGATAAAAAAACAAATTCAGGAGGACTTTAAAATGTTTTACTTACGTATACTTCAATATTCCCTCCAGCTTAGAAGTCCAAATGATGATACTTTTGTCAGCTGAACCTGAAGCAAAACGCTTCCCTGGAAAAAAAATATATTGTAATTTTGTCAAGCTACTACACCTTATTGTGTATATGTAAGATACTTATTTAGTATGGGAAGAGCATATATACAGTAACATTTTTTTCAAAGCAGGCTTTAAAAACTGACCATCTTTGGCATAGGCAACACAGTATACTGTGTCTTTGTGCCCCTTTAGAGGCTGGATAAGTGTTCCATCAGCTGTGTCATAAACCTAAAACACAAGACAAAATAATTAATTTCCACAAAGAACATTCCACAGTTGCCTGAGATTTAAAAAAAAATCAGAAAAATAAACTCAAGGTGCTGAAAGTGTAAAACGTTAAAAATACGAAGGCATAGTATTTCTTCGAAATATGTCTTCGAAAAATGCTATATTCGTATAAGAGTATTTAAATAATATATATATATATCTTTACACAAAATACATCACAACTTCCAAAAGCACGTACCAAAACTCGATTTCCAGCAGCAACTATAAGTTGACTCCCATCTGGCTTGAACGCAAGGTCGTAAATACTGTTTAGGGGAAGAATGATTTATAGTTACAATAATGCACTATTGCTTCTTGATACTACTATAGCTATAGTTGTATACTTTTTAAATTAGTTTATGATAGAACTCCTTGTGGGATGTTTCATAACAGAATCACCATACATATTTGAGTCTTTCTACATAATGTCAAAAGAAGGACAAAAAACTCAATGAAACGTAACAATGTCATCTGTCCGTTTGATAAATTGTTCCTCAGTTTGGGAAAGCGATTGATTTGGTCATATTTTATTACTGTAAGTGGGAAAAAAATCAAGTGAAAAGCAATGATTTTAAAAATATGATCAGCGAAACCTGCACAGTGTACAGTATTTATCTTTGAATGCATGTTATGTGTCAGCTCAGGGTATAAACAATCACAATTGTTATTGCAATTTAAACAATCACAACAATTTAAACATTTAAATAAATACACACGTTCATTCGATCAGATGCAAGAGTAATTGAGTGCTTAGTATGGTAACTGGCTAAAAATAAGCCATATGCCTAGGATGAACTGAAAGCAAATAAACACGACGACTTTAAATGACTCAATATTTTATAATGACAAAGTTCCAAAAACAACGTAGTTGTTTAATATTTTTACCATATGTTAAAGTGACACATTTTTCCTCACACAGTTTACATTGGCAACCATGGTTGCTATCGACAGCCAACGGTGTTAGCAACAGGCCTACAGATGCCGCTAAGCGACCATACGTGGTTAAAAACGTCTCCTTCTTACCATTGCTCTACTTTATCCCGATCATGCACTTTATCTATCCATGTCGGTACGGCTCTCATCGTGGTTCTGTTTTAGCAAGAGCTGCTCTACACTTTCCTTCCCCAGAGCAAACTAACAATGTAGAGAACCCACTTCTTTCTGCAATCACACTGTTTACATCTCGGAGTCACACTGGGCATGCGCACACTGCATGTAGCTTGCTGAGCGGTCTGCGCATGTGCGACAGGAGAAGTATACAGGAAAGTGTCAAGCATCACGGTTTTATTACAAAGCAGAGTTATTGTAATTCCATCTTTTTAATTCTAATACGTCGAGCGGTAGCATTTTAACGATGGAACACTGATCTAAATCAGCATGACTGTGTGTTAGTTTTTACTTTTACGGATTCAGTTTATGCATGAATTTGAGTTACCGCGTTTACGGATGGATGATCTTAATAGCAGAACTACTGTCAGGTAAGAAAGCAAAACAGCTAAGTGATCTAAAAGCTGTATTAGTCCAGTTATTTTAATGATATATACTGGTAGTCAGAGTTTAATTGTTTGCTTATATTGTACCTATGCTTTTGTTATCTATGGCCATTATAATTTAACACAAGCAGAACACATTTTCAGTACATTTTCTATATTCGTAAAAACGTTTTGTATATATTTTATTTTTGGTTGACATGCTATGAAATGCATGTGTATTAATTTTAAAGGCAGGTTTCGTGACTAAATACCTAATTTTGATACTATATGCCGTATGTTACAGGGATTTATAGTATTGCACGGGGTTATCCAAGTCTCATAGACAACATTTTTGTAACTAGACATTCTGGAAACTTGTGTTGTTTTGTTTCCAAACCTAGTGAAACTGCTACCACAGAAGCAATGGCGTGTGAAGAGCCCTCTTTGTCAGATGAGGACCAGCTAGAGAAAGCTGCACCAAAGCAGAGTCCCAGCCCCGACTCGTGTATGGAGACCTGCTGCTGTCTCGGAGTCCCGCCAGGCTGGGTTAAAATGATGAAACAGAGGCGATCTGGAAAAACGGCGGGGAAAGTAGACGTATATATCATCAGGTACTGGGTTATAAATATAGTACAAGTGTCTATATAATCCCAAATACATCTTCCCCATTTTAGATAAGCACAAGGGCATTTGAAAATGAACAATTATGATTGGTCAATAACATCCTCTAAAAAATGTTTTTACAAATGTTTATAAAGTAATTATATCTACATCAATGCTCAAACCTGTGTTAAAAAGAGGCACAACACTTCAGGTTTTATTTTCTTGTTGCTGTACATAGATGTTGTTACTCATGTTTATTGCAGTTTGCATGTCTGAGAGAATGGTCGCTATGCATTACCGTATAGAAAGACAAGCTTTTAAAAATACGTTTGTACAGTTGTTTTTGTTACTGTTAGTCAGATCTGAGAACAATATATATATATATGAGACATGTATTTTGTTTTGAACCAAAGGAATTAACACTTGGTGTACTCAGTCCACAGGGAGGGAAATTCAGATCAAGAGCTTCACTCCATGTCTACCTTCAGAATAACAAAGACCTCTGTCTCAAGGGTGCAGATTTTGATTTCTCTGTACCTGGGAGGGACAAACAGTTAACAAAACCTCAGAAGACAAAAAAGAAGAAAGCTCTCCAACTTTCAAAAACCGTCCTGGACAGCATAACTGACACTAAGATTACAGCCGAAGAGGAACACTTGTCACCCAGCAGTGTGTCAGAAGAGCTGTCTGGACATGGTGCTGCCACTGACGGGGTCTTTTCTGCGCCTTGTGCTGAGAAATCCAAGTCTTCAGAATCTGAAAGCACAAGTTGCAGAGCCAGGGCTAAACGTCGGCACTCTCTGACAAAGCTCACTCCTGCAGGACCACAGAGAGGACAGAAACAGAGGAAGGATCCCAGCAGTAGGGTTAGAAAAGCCGGTGCTGAAAGAGCAGTGGGCAAACGGGGAAATAAACTGACTCTGGGCAGTGAAATGGAAGAAGGGCAAAGTCAACGCCACACTGGAGACCAAAAAGAGACTCAAGGGGGGCTTTTAAAAGACAAGCTTCTCAGACTGGCACAGGAAAGTGAAGTAAATGACGTAAACGCACTGACTGTGAGCAGTGAAAGAGGAGAAAATCAAGTTGCAAACCACACTGGAGACCAAAAAGAGACTGAAAAGGGACTGTTAAAGGATAAGCTTCTCAGACTGACCCAGATAAGTGAAGCGGATAAAGGCGCAGAGCTCACACTTTCCCCAGAAGGTGAAAATGAGTCCGGAGAAGTGGTGTGCGACCAGCCTGAGGCCTCTGCCCCAGGGAAAAGTGCCCCACAGCCTGTGTCTAGGAACGCTGCAGAGGAACAGCAAGCTGTTGTCGGACCTGAAACTGAGTCTGCGCTGGAAGATGGTGATTCACTTCCTCCGGGGCACTCGGGGACATTTACATCAGTGAAACAGCAGCAAAGCAGTAAGCATAAAGTTAAATCTTTGAGTATAGCTCTTAACGTTCTTGGGAACATTGAGGGGTTTCTCCAAACCGAATAGGAATCGTGGCCTGATATGTTTTGCAATGAAAATAGACAGTATATTCAGTTACAAAAGGAGAAGGCTTAAGAAAACCTTAGACAGGAACATTGAAATATTGTCCAAGTCCATCAATGAATCTGGTACTGTTTTGTTTACCTTCAGGTTGTGGCATAAAAATGCTGTCAGAGAAAAGAAAAACAAGCCAGTACTTCACTGGAAAATTAGCCAGAGAAGGTAAGGAAACATCATTTTCAACTTTAACCAGGAACAAAAAGGACGACTCTCCCAAATGAAACATGTTCACTTTATTTTTCTTAGCTCCAAGTCCACCCAGACGCAAGGCCTTTAAGAAATGGACTCCGCCTCGCTCTCCTTTTGCCTTGGTACAGGAGACTCTTTTCCATGATCCCTGGAAGCTTCTGATAGCCACCATTTTCCTCAATAGAACCAGCGGTAAGAGTTGTGGCTTCAAACAGAACAGGACAATGAGACCATTCCCTTCACAGAGAGCTAACCTAAAATACTAGGTTCAGATGTGGGGCGCGGTTCAGTTCTGTCTTTCTGTCAGTTGAAAGTAAAGAGACTCTTTCTTTTAGGTAAGATGGCAATCCCTGTGCTGTGGGAGTTCTTTGGACGTTACCCGTCTCCTGAGGTGGCCCGTGTCAGCGACTGGAAAGAAATGGCTGAACTGCTGAAACCTCTGGGCCTCAATGAACTCAGAGCCAAAACAATTGTGAGGTTTTCAGGTGAGTGATACAATGTTTTAAACCAAAAAAGAAGCAATTATGTTTTTCTCACTATACTGTAGCTACAGTATGTTAAGCAATTTGTGTGTCACAGTGATTTCTTCAACAAGTCCTAGGTGTGAGTTGTATGTGTGTGTGTGTTGGTGCCTGTCTGCCCTGTTGTGGGGTGGCATCCCATCCAGGGTGTACCCTGTCTTGTGCCTGTTGCTTGCCAGGGTAAGCTCTTTCTGTGCTGGTACCTTGAACTAGAAGAACCAGTTAGAAAACAGATGTAAGGATGGATTTCTTCACCATAGTCCTGAACTACATAGAACTGAATGTTCATAATGTTCTGATTATGTTGAGGATTATTTTTCCATGTTTTTCTTTTCATCAGTGTAATCATACGAGTTGCAGAAGTAAGTATGTTGTATTTGGAGTGTAGTGCACTAAGCTCACTTTGTGATAAGATAAAAACACTTTATTGGCCATATGCAATTTCTTGTATTAGGAATTTGTCTTTTCGCATACCCCAACTTCCTTAGCCACAGACACACCACACCACCCCTGTCATAATTGGGTGATAGGGAGTTTCTGCTTGTTATCCACAGACTATGGATAACAACCACTGTATCTTGTGGTTAACAAAGGATGTAATAATGACACTTATCTAATTTCACCCTGCCCATCACAATCAGTCATAGTCAAAATGATTTTATAATCAGCCCTCCATCTACTGTACATTGTGTATTAGAAAACCAACGTGAAATTTTCTGTTTTCAGCAGACACACAAGGAAAAAAGAGCACAGTATAAGTCTCTGATGATACTTGAAAGAGTTCTCTCCAGTTTTGTGTGTGACCTCATTTTGATCCTGTTCTCTACTGGCACCAATGTGACCGACTGGGGTTTTGCACCTGCTTAGATAGCAGACTCTTGTAGGAGAACAAACCTTTGCTCTCGTAAAGCCTTTGAACTCTGTACAGGTGCGAAAGGCTTACATTTCAGTTTCATGCCATTGCAGATGAATACTTAACAAAACACTGGAAGTACCCCATCGAGCTCCATGGTATAGGAAAGTATGGCAACGACTCCTACAGGATATTCTGTGTCAACGAATGGAAACAGGTGAGTTGGGGGCAGCTGGACTCATTGATTAAGAACTCTATCCAGTGTAATCACAAAAATGGATGACAGAGTTATCCAGACATGATACGGGCCCTGTTTTATTATGGACATGTAAGCAGGATTGGAAAAATGTGACGGTAACTGTCGATTTTTTATCCATGTTTATCTTCTTAGGTTGATCCCCAAGATCACAAGCTGAACTTGTATCATGCATGGCTCCGGGAAAACCACGAGCACCTGGGTATCTGATTCCGAGATGAAGCTTGGAATCTTGGAAAGCTTGATTCAGAGAGAATAATGTTGAATTATTGCTGTTGCATTTTACCACTCTGTCATTCAAAAATGTACTGGACTGCAACCATGTGATAAAACACGGGTCTTCACGTTTTTAGTTATGTCAGCTTTTGACTGGTTTTATATTGTCAGGTTGTATGCGTGTGCTTTTTTGTGTGTTTATGCTAGAAACTATTAAGATACATATCATTGCTTAAAAATTGAAGTTTGTATCTGCTTACATATAATCTGTAATTAAAATATTCTTTAACGCAAAACATATTTTTAGAGATAATAATAAAAAAGCTTGTGTTTTGTACCTTTCTGTTTTTTTTGGTGTTGTTTTTTCTAAAACGTCTTAATCGCTCTCTGAAGTAGCAGCTCTGTATTCTCCCACTTGATTATTTAAATGAAGTCGGTTCTTCAAATGTCCTGTAGTTTTACACTATGAAAAAAAGATAATAGTATTATCTACTTAGAATAGTATTCTAAGTTTCCTTAATTCACATCTCCAATGTATCACCTTTTATACTAATTTATTTGTACTAAATTATTGTACCCATTAATCTATTAATAAATTCAGTCTTGGACTGATTTGTAATTGATTTCATTGTGGCAACATAGGATATTTATTGATAAATAACATTTTCAGTTATATTTTAATACATGTAAGCTACATAGCTGCATTTGAAAAAAGGTCAGCACACATATTCTAATTTAATAAATGCAAGAGTAGTTGTCACGTACTATCGGATCGGCTGAATTAATTACCTGCTCACCTAACCAAAGACATATTTGGGAAGTTTGTAATAGAGATTAACTGTTGACTTTAGTAAAGCTGGTGTATATGAAAATGTTTTCAACATAATATTATAGTCATTTACTTGAAAAAGGACGCTATTATTTCAGCACTGCTTGCACGTTCCGAAACACCCACGGCTAATCGTTATCTGGTTGCATAGTTTTAGAAAAAGCTAAAACTCACTGGATTAATATTTGAATTTTCACATAACAAGTAAAAACAGATATACTAGTATAACGGATGGTCATACGTTACATGTACAGCCTACAGTTCCCAGAAAACCTCTCTGCGCCAACGCACACAACAGTTGACAAATTGGAAAAGCGAACGGCGATGGTCTTGCAATCGCGCAGACGCCGAAGGAACGTAATTATTTTAAACCCTGAACGTCCAAATTTTTCCGGTTTTGAACTTCGGGTTTGTTTGAATAGGTGGTTTAATAGGAAGCAGTTTGTTTTGAGCGAATGCAAATCCCAACAGATCATTCACAAAACTCCGAAATTATTTAGTTTTTGTGCTATTCTCTCGTCCATCGTATATACAGACGTTTTACTGTTTTATTTTAGAAATTGAATAACTCAGGGCGGAGATCAACACAATGTCGGCCGCTAATGTAAGTGAATTATTTAATTTACCTAGACTTGTGCGTTTAAGGCACGAAAATGTAAGACACGGTGAATAGAAACTGAATATCGAATAATGATTGGATTAAGTTATGATACTGATGCTCATATTTCCTTGCGTCGAAAACATTTTGATCTTTTTTGAAGGTGCTGTTACCTTTAAACCATAATTTTAAACCTTGAAAAAAAAACGATGAAAATGTTTTTCATCGTTTACAAGTAACACGGTTACATGTATGGCACTTATTTAATTTTCTTCTGCAAAATGCGCTGTTTGTAAACTTTCCCATTCAGCTATCAGAGCTGTACCAGGCAGTAATGGAAGAGAGTTGTGGAATTCACTAAACAAACTATAAAGCACATCTTAAAACCACAAGGTATACTTTTAATAATAATTACACCTAAATAGTGAGGTATGGTCTTTGGAGAATGAAGGAGGTATATAGGGATGGTGTTAGAGAATTTTTTTCATACATGTTTTAAAAGGTATCCAGTAAGTCTTATCAAGGTGTGAGGTTCAATCTTAGAGTAGATTGGCTAAAAAATGTTTTTTTTTTAATTCTGGTTGTGCACTTAAATAGCCCACTTCACATGCTCTTAACATACTGTATTACGGACACACATTACACTTACAAATTCCGTGCTATAGAAATGACCTAATAAGCAGGCTGCCTCTTGTTAGCGAAGGTGAATGTGGGCTTAAATGTTTTATTTTTATGATTTATTTCAGCAGCCTTCCCAAGGACAGAGGAAGGACCAGCATGTGAAAGTGACAAGCCATAAAAACGCTGGATTCCTCGAGCGCTTGAGCCAGACAACCGGAGGAATGCTGATCGGCATCGGGCTGTTTGCCCTGTCCTTTTATGTACTCTTCACTAACGAGGTACCAGAAATCAAGCCAATCGTTAGCAGCCTGAGCTGCTGGGGCAACCACATTTGTCTTTTCATTTTAAGATGGCTTAACATACACATTTATAATGTGCAAGATCTAGTCCATTCTTGTACACCCTGCCCTGGCTAACACCACTCTTTAAAGGTTTTCATTGGTGATGACTGAGAAGATTAATTCCTTGCTGTATTTCAGGCACAGTCTAATATATTTGAAATAACAAAAGCCTTTTGAGTTTGTCAGCTGGGATGCTCCCTGCATTCTAACTTACAGTAATTTAACTGGTTTTAACTGCTTTGCGAAAAATAAAAAGTGCAGCTAACTGTACATTGAATGTGCCCAGTAAGAGTATATTGTCTCTCTGCTCAGGGAAGGGCTCTGAAGACGGCAGCTTCCCTAGATGAGGGCCTGTCTCTGGTGGTGCCTCTGGACAACATTCATAGTGTTGACCCTCAGAACAATGGAAAGCTGGTGCACTTGTCTGGGCCCCTGCGGACACCTCAGGTACTGTAGGCAGCAAAGCTGTCAGGCCCCTCCTGCTAGGAGGAAAACTTTGAATTAAAAGAAACACTGTTTTTAATCATTAATGATAATTATAATAATTGCTTGCACTTATATAGCGCTTTTCAGGACACTCCACTCAAAGCGCTTTACATGTAATGGGGACTCTCCTCCACTACCACTAATGTGCAGCATCCACCTGGATGATGCGACAGCAGCCATAGTGCACCAGAACACTTACCACACATCAGCTATCAGTGGGGAGGAGAACAGAGTAATGAAGCCAATTCATAGATGGGGATTATTAGGAGGACATAATTGGTCCAGGAGGGAATTTGGCCTGAATACTTGGGTTACACCCCTACTTTTTTTGAGAAATGTCCTGGGATTTTTAATGACAAGAGAAAGTCAAGACCTCGGTTTTACATCTCATCCGAAGGACGGTGTCTTTTTACAGTATAATGTCCCCGTCACTATACTGGGGCATTAGGACCCACACAGACTGCAGTGTGAGCGCCCCCTGCTGGACCCATTAACACCTCTAACTTTAGTTTTCCCTGGGAGGTCTCCCATCCAGGTACTGACCAGGCTCACACCTACTTGGCTTCAGTGGGCTGCCAGTTGTGAGTTGCAGGGTGATATGGCAGCAAGAATGTCAAGTTTTATTGGACTACATGTAAGAGAAAGAGTGGTAAGATTTAAAAATACAGTGTATCTGGGTAAGTGTGGCACAGAGGTAGACTTTTGACCAAAATAAGCACCGACTGAGACTATTGCACATTGTACCATTGTGAGTACTGGACTCAAACCCCACCTAGGACCCACATTCATGTACTGTACCTGTATGTTGCCTGTCTAAGTGCTGTTAAGTCCTGAGAATGAAACGTGTGACTTGTTGCAGCCTTTGAACGACCCTAACTACAGAATCAGCGTCCATGCAGCCAAGCTGAAGCGGGAGGTTGAAATGTACCAGTGGGTGGAGTACCAAGAGAGCCGGTGAGAGGCTGAAGGCACAACTCCAGCACCACACTGTTGTCAGGACGCTGTGTCAACAGCACAGCCTGTCATAGTGCAACACGGGAGAACAGTGGAGAGTACCCCATGATCACTTTGCCAACGTATCATAATACACCCACCCACAGCTTAACGTCATTATACAGTGCGAATATCAGTGCTTTCTTTTTATGAATTAAATGTTTGTAAAAGAGTATAATTTGGCCAGTTTCATCAGAAGATTTTTCCTTCACTCCCTGTGTCTGTGTGGTGCCTCCAGGTGCTTCATTTTTCTTCCTGCTCATAAAGAAATAACAAGCTAGGTTAACAGATCTCTCTATCTTTGTTACACATCTTTGGGTGGGCGTGTCCTGCAGTGAGCTGGCATGCTGTCCAGGGTGTAGTCCCAGTTTGCACCCTGGGCTTCTGGGATTGGTGTCTCGTCACTGTGACTCCTACCTGGAATAATCAACCTTCTGTAAAGGGATTTTCCCCTCCACAACCCTGTCCATTCAAGGCTAACCTCCAAAGTTTCAGGGATATACCTTAGCAAACCTTAAAAATGCACATGAAATCAGAATTTTCTGTACACTCACAAATACATGATCAAATTCAAAAATGTTCTCAAGTAAGTGACCCATTTTTAATAATGTTCTGCAAAACAAATTTCATAGTCTCCAAATACCACGGCTCAATGTACCACATGCTGTATTTCAGTGTCTGATAGAGGTATAGATACTGTATGTGAAACTGAAAATAGTGTTTCTCACTGTCTTGCAGAAGTTGTTTGCTTAGTTATTCACATGCCGAGTTCTAAAAGTTTGAACGGGCATTTTCTTTTTTATTATTGATCAGTTTCTTCTTTTAAACAAGCATCTTTAACAAGTCAAGCCTGTAATAGTTTAAAACAATCATATACAGTATAGTTGATTAGTAGTACTATTTAAAGAAAGCAGAATAATTACACTTCACAAATGCTGCATTAGCTGGTAATCTGTTTCATCCTTTACCCCCAAGGGACTATGAAGAAAATGGCGAACGGAAGACTGAAACAACATATACGTACAGTGAGTACTGTCAGTGTGAACCATTGTTTTTCAGTTAGATGGGGCTTCAGTGTTCAGACTGCACAATAAAGCTTTATATCTTTACACACTGCAGTTAGGTTTGTAATCTTTCCACAACTTTACAAGTAAAGTGAATTCAAGTAGGCATAATAATAACACTTCTTTTCACTGTCGCCTGGCAGAGACTGAACTGTAATGACATGCTGATTTTTAAAAAAGGATTAATGGTAGAGCAACATACTGGTTACCAATTTATTCCATAGCTGCCTTAATACATCATTTTTTTGGTCACAAATTATCACACTAAATCACATAAGATTTAAATGTTATTTGGCCCATATTTGCTCCTCTATCATTTCAGCCTGGAGACTGAAAGTTTTTCTAGCTGGAATCATAATAGCGTGACTTCTGAGAAATTCCCTAGGTGCATAGACCTGCCCACTTGTAGAGTCACTTTGACTGTGTGCCACCTCCACTTGGGATGTCTTAGTCACAGTCAGCTAGTAACTAGACCCAGGCTTAACTAGCTAGTCTGGGCACTAGGGCTCATTCTTTCTTCTGAGAGTTCCTTGGCTGCCCCATCACTGCCCTCTGGTCAGATGAAGAAAGCAATTAAAAGCTGTCAAAGCTGGTAAAAGCACTTTAAAAGTTGACCGTTTCACCGTTTCAAAGGTTAATAAGTCTAAGCATGTTGTCGACAAAGCAAAAACTCAATTGTTTCTTATCTACGTGCATGTACAAATACTGTACTTTACTTGGTCAACCTGACTGGATTGGAGCACTGCTACTATAAAACAGAATGTTAAGCTGCTGTGACGTTTTCCATGAAAAATGTATTGGCAAGGTTTCAATCCTCGAAGTGCTTACTCCGAGTGTTTGCTTCACTGTGTTTGACTTGTTTCTCTTTCACTTTGTAGATACGGAGTGGAAGTCTGAAGTGATCAACAGCAGGAATTTTGATAAAGAGATAGGTCATATCAACCCCAGGTAACACATGAAGATTATGCTCAACTTATGTTGGTGTGTTTGCCAGAATGGTATCTTGCAGTTTCTTCTGATCTCTCCCCTCTTAATACATGAGCCACATTTCTAAAATTATATAGAAGTGGGTTTGTAGGCCAACTGATGTATTCATTGATGTACAGGTAATGTCAACAGAAATAATGTCAAAAGCACCCGAGTCACTTTGCCTATGCCTCCAAAAAGGTGAACCTGAACAGCATTAATTGTCAAACATTGCTACTCCAATAACCAGAAACTGAATCATCTTTAAATCTTAAGTTATGAGCTTTATTATTTAAAATAATGTGAAAACAGAAAGGAAAGCAACTCAAAACAATAAACAGTTGTGGATAATGAGGCATAATCTGAATTAGATCATGTGAAAAATACTTAAGAATAACAAGGTGTTGGCTGTACTTCAGATGTGTGGTAACTGATTTTGGTTCCTAGCCTCTGAATGCTCAGGCTACGATGCGTGAAGGCTGTCTTGGCTTTGCCCAGCCTGTGCTGACTGTGTTGTCTTCTGCTTAGTGCCATGGCTGTGGAGTCTGTCACCGTTGTGGCCCCAGATGTCTCTGTGGGGAGCTTTGTCCTTTCCAAAAGTAAGACTTTGGGCTTTGGGCAACTGCAAATGAGCCTCTTGGATACAAACTGTACTGTCATGAATTGAAATCTATTCTTAGAGCTGGTGGAAACTGAAATACCCCTTTAATTCATTGAAAATTGAATAACACTTGGCCTTAATTAATATGTAAAGCATAAGGTATTACCTGGCAAAACCCTAAGTAAAAAAAGCTATAGTCATTTTATTAAGTTTTTTAAATACACAACATTTTCCATGTAGTTTTCTAGCTACTGTTTACAACAAGTTGGAGTGCAGTTAAAATACAATCAACATCTCCATTTTGGAAACACACAGATGCCCTGCAGGCAGTGAAACTGAATAAAGCCTAAATAATTAATCCCAGAGCTGCCAAGATTGTTTTAATATGCCACAACACAGAACATTGAGGCAAGGTCTTCATGTTAAAAAATAAACATTTCATTTTCTGTCTCTGACTAATGACATGGTTTTGATTTTGATCCAGGTTTGGTGGACAAGATTGATAACTTCAAGAAGCTGAGCCTGGCTGGGCTCCCACCCCCCGATTTCTTTATGACCACGGATGGCGATTACTTCTACCACACGCAGAACCCCCGCAGACCTGAGGCCAGTGCTCGTAACAGCGGAACGCTCCGCCAGTCGTAAATAAGACTTCATGGAAAGTCGGGCACGTTTCAGAAAAAAAAAGTTTGTAAGCACAGTTGGAATGTAAAACCATGCTAGCTGGCCAAAAATCTTAGGAAGGAACCCTAAAGCAGAAGGCCTCAATAGTGAGACAAAGAGGCCCAACACTATCCCCAACCCAAACCTTCCCCAAGCTTCAGATAGAAGATAGCTGGAAGAACCAGAGCAATGCACAGTTTTAACCCCACTCACCATCAGTCTCCTCACAACCTTCTTTGACGGCGACCTAATGAGAAGAATTTTAAGAGACTGGACTGTGTATATTTTAAAACCTTCAACAGACGAGTGCCTTGTCCTATGTTCAGCCATTCCATCTGCTCACAGAGGACCAGACTGACATTTGGTAGCGTCTCTTAGTGTTTCAGACCAGGACCAAAGCTCCTTGGTGAAAAAAACTGACAGTGTTGGAACCTTAATCATTTTCAGGCACGTTTAAGCAAAACCTTTAACTTCACTGAGTCATAATCAAAGTCAATTGCAAGTCAAATATATGAACTGCAAGACAAAGTGGTACTGATTGCATGCTGTTTGTATACTAGGTCGGTGATGTGAGAGTGTCCTTCTACTACGCTGGACTGAGTGGAGAGGGGACATACCCAGGACCTACTCAGGTGGTGGGTGATCACTTTAAATACATTCGTTGATTTTCAGCCATTTTTTATTCCATTATTGGTTTAGCAGACACCCTTATTCAGCTCGAGTTACAAAATAAGTTTGATCAACTGATCAATCTGCTCTCACCTTTCTGAACTGTTGCAGGTTTAAATTCTCTCTTTTTCGCTTGTTGCAATGTGAATTCTTGACAAAAGCATTTAATACTCTCAATGCTAAATAACCAGCTTCTATTAAACGGCCATGAATATTAAGAATTACAAAGCATAGTAAAATTAACCTGGATGATTGATGATGGAAATGTTTTGCCCTTTTTATGTAGGATGGTAAATAACTTATTATGGTCACATGTGTACTGTCAAATCGAACAAGACATAGGAGTATGCTTGTTATTTATATCATTACTCCTGCAGTGATTAGAAATGTTTATTGCTGTCTCTTCCTGCTCAGGTCAGTATTGTGGCTCGTCAAAAGGACAACTGGCTGGTTTCCTACCGGACAAAGTCTGGGGATGTTCTTGAGATCCTATACCTTGAAGAGCTTTCTGCACAGGTTTGCTAGCTCTGTGATACCATTCAATCCGATCACCAAACTAAGAGCATGAGCCCTCAATATCATGAACTATGTGAAGTAAAGAACATTTTGTTTATTATTTTTGAATAATTTTACAGCCTTCAGCAACAATAGCATATCATCATGTCACACAGAGTGAAGGGCTTATTGCAAAGTATGTATGGAATTACACTGTATGCAGTTTTGGCTTAATGAAATTGCTCATCACTTTTTGTAATGATTATTAAGTTTGTATTCCTAGAAGCCTAGCAAAGATTCTCCTAGCCTTTTAAGGTTTACATCATTTTCAATCAAAGCAACAAGATAAAAACAATGACCTGTCTCCATATCCATGACATACAGAGCTTCCATTAAAAGTGACTCACTTGCTGTTTGCAGGAGGTGTTTGAGAAGGAACAGGAAAGCAACAGACTGAAGACCTGGGCTCTGCGTGTAGCGGGCTGGCTGCTGATGTTCTTGGGGATCAGTCTGACAATCCAAATCTTCCACACCCTGGGTGAGTAGTGCAGTGCACAGACCCCTGTTGACAGCTAACAGGTTTGTCTGAATCATTGTGACGGCTATTCCAGATGGTTTCACCACTTTTATAGCTGCACTCTATAAGTCGTGCAGGGGGAGAAGAAGAAAAGGGGCAGGCACTTGGATTACTTACACTTGTCTCTTTTTCGCAGTGGACTGGCTGCCCCTAGTTCGTGAACTGGTGAGCCTGGGCCTGAAGCTCTTTGCCTTTTCAGTGGCCACGTCACTGTCTCTGCTGACCATTGCTGCTGGGTGGCTCTTTTACCGCCCCCTAATTGCCACTCTGTTGGCAGCTCTGGCCATTGTGCCAGTTATCCTTGCCCGCACCAGAGTGCCACCCAAGAAGATCCAGTGACAGGAGAGGAGTAAGAGAGACCCAAGAACCAGGGATGAATATAGGTCTTATTTTTGACCATGGATAAATTGCCAATTTTGTATGTATTAAATGGACATATATTAAGTGGGAATTTGAGTTCAGAAAGTGTTAATGTTCTCTATCCTTGCCAAAGAATGTACGTCTAGTGCCTTTACGAACAGTCCTTCAAGGGGAGTTAATGCTTATGGCTTATGGGAGCTTATGGCATATGGATCTGATGCATGCAGGTGGGGTAAGAAGCTTTTCTGTAGTTCTAAGGAAGCTCTTCTGCCACAAACGTTTTTATTTTTATATTCTTTTAAAGTACACTGTGAAGTGCAAGAATAAAGTTTGACATGATAAATGAAAAGAAGAAAACTTAAGTAATATGTGTTTAATGTCTGGGTGTCTTTCACCTAATAAGAATTCATTTTTCTCTTTACTGGCTGTAAGGGAGTAATAGAACATAAAAATGTATGCCATGTTTGAAACTTTATGAAACTTTATCACTTACAATGCTTTTTTTAAATTGTGAAGTGAAACACATTTTTAGTTTGTATTCAGTTGTTTTAAAACATAGGTTATAGCTGACTTACATTTTTAAAAAGGATAGATGAGTTAGGACTAGTAAAAATATTGCATTTCTATACTTTAAGTGCCTTAAATTGAATCTCCATTATGTTGGTACAGGACATTAGACTCAGGTGTACCTACTGTAATTACTTGATCTGTAAAGATCTGAGATTATTTGATGTCTTTCAAACTGAATCTGTTAGATAAAGAACAGCATATGTCTTTTTTGTTTGGTTCCAACAATTCCACTGATAGCTGGTGTGATGTGAGCATACTGGTACAATTTGGCTGGTGTCACATTATCCAGGTGGGGGCTACAGAATAGTGGTGGAGGGGACCCCCCATTACCTGTAAAGCACTTTGAGTAGAGTGTCCATAAAAGTGCTAAGAAAGTGTAAAAATATACTCCGTGCAGTCTGATGGTGTTAAATCTTTTCATTTTCAATTTCAAAATTGAAATTGTTTGGTGTTAGAAAAAAATATTGTTTATTTATTAACATTCATTTTGTAAAATTTCAATTACACAATCATAAATCTACAGACCATAACTTCTAATTGGTACATAAACAACAGTGAAAAAAATAACTACAACTGCAGGCTCATCACTGCCTACTATCACCATCAGCTTTACAAATGAAGCTGAGAGTTAAACCAAATGCAGTTTTGTCTTTAACATGGTACTGATTCCACTTTGAATAATACTTTTCTTTAAAATAACCAATTATTAACATTGTTTTGCCTTGCTGTATATGAAATGTATTTAAATGTCTGTTTAAAAAGCAGGTATCAGCTGTAAATGTTGCCCAGTAACACTGTACTGGGATTGTACAGTAGATGCTTACTCTTTAGGTCAGATTTGTCAAGGCCCAGAAGCAAGGTCTTGCCTCACACAGTCCAGAAAAGACATTTAGCAGAAGGTGGCAAGTGTTCTGGGCCCATTTCAAGAAATGGCAACATCTCAGACTTGCCTTTCAGATCTTTTCAAAGGGGAAGAGGTGTTTCTGTTGGCCTCTCCTCTCACGCTTGGATTTCCTGACGACAACGTCCTCCTGGCCCGCCTGCCTGTTCTGTGGCCAAGAGCCGGTCAGGTCAGTGGCTGCTGTCTGGGAGCCAGCTTCTTCTTCCTCAGAGGAGAACCCATCCCCTTCCACATTCGCCTCTCCTGGCTGAGCCTCTGCAACGCTCTGAAACAGAACCAGATGGATGTGTGGTCAGGGCCAAGTCACTCTGATCACTAAACATGGTCTTTGAATTTTAATGCTGAAGCATTAAGTAAGGTGACTACTATGTTTCAAGAACACAGCCCTTTCTTGTACTATACCCTTATTCTTGGTACAGGTACTGAGTGTGGCAGAGGACAGCACTAGAGAGTAGCACATTCTGGCTTCTTCAGGGTAAAAACTGAAGTTTTTTTCTTTAACTGCACTATGGATTGCATGGCAATGCACTAGGATGTTTGGACTGAGTTATAAACACACAACTGGCGGCTCAGGGCGCCTAAAGAGAGAGTGTCAAGTCCTCACTACATGCCTTGTGTTGAAGGTCATGAAGAGGAAGACTACCTGCTTTCCATAGCGGCGCTTCAGACGCTCTCTTATTAGCAGGCCCTTCACCAGCAGGGTCCAGTTGCTGAGCACTCTCTTCTCTCGTTTCTGAAAACGAAAACCAACAGCACTAGCGTGAGCCAAGACCACCCTGTACGCACAATGAACCAGCTCAGGCTTAATGTCAAAAAGCACTTGTGAGAACAATCAATTGATTGGAAAATGCCGCATTGTACCAGAGGTCACGTGACCTTTCATACACATTGCAGCTGAAGTCATGGGACCTTTCGTATGCTTTGCATATGTTAATATTGCATATTGCAGCAACTGAATAACTGCTGCAGGTAGCACAGGTCACTGCTGCTTGCAGCAATTAATCAGTCCCCAGTAAAGGGTGTCAATACTTAGAACTATATTAAAAAATAAAGATAGTTGTTGGCTTCCACATACAAATGAATATGTATATATCTTCTATAGCAGCTGTTTGGCAGAAAATCTCTTACTGCTATACAAGGTCTCCAATGCCTCTCCCACAAATGACCTCCACTGCCTTCCTAACTAGTCTTTAGAACTTAGGTTACTCCTTTTCTTACTGCACAATGGAAATGGGAAGGCAGGTAGAATGAAGTACCTCTCTCTCTTTCTTCTCTATCTCTGCCTGCTCATTCTCCCAGGCTGCCAGAAGCACCTCTTTGTACTCCTCACATGCCACGTAGCCCTCAATCCTGTTGGAGAGCAACACAAACACAGTTCCAACAGGCAAGTCAAACCACAGAGAGTGTGTTCTGAAAAAGATCTTGCTAATCGGTTTCAGTCACAAGTGTTCAAAAATATCAAAATTAATACTTCAAAATCTCAATCAGGTCTCCAGATTTCAACAGCCTCAATTATGCCGAGAACAAGGCACAAGAGATGTTTGTCAGGATAGTTAACTAACAAAACATTTCTAGAAACCTTAACAGCAACAGCAGACATCTACTACAATGTCTTTGGCAGCTACAGATGATTTTATGCTCCGGCGATACACTGATCACCCCTAGTACTAGGAAGGATAGTACCGCATAAAGGATTCATAAGACAAATCTGTGATTTTGAGCTTTCCTGGATCCAATAGTATGGGTTGCGGTGAGAGCTCTTACACGGGGTGCGAGAACCCGCAATGATAGTCGAAGCCGGTGACAGCGGGGGCGCAGTCGATGTTTAGTTTCCTGGCGACGCGGTGCAGGTTGGGGACCTGCAGGTGGACACAGCCGATGGGCAGCATGCAGGGCCTGAAGAGGTACACATTGCCATAGTCATTGCGTGGGACCTGGGGGGAAACAGCACAGAACGCGGGACAGCTGTGAAAACGTAAATCCAGAAGTAACTTGCTCAGAAGAGAATATTCCAAAAAAGGTTGAATTATATATCTGAATAAAATGGTACAGCAGATTGGTGTTTTTCTATCATTTTTTAAATTATTTTTATTATGTGTTTTATTATTATTTAGTACTCAGAAGGGAGCAGTGGGCGGGCAATGGACTTTGTACTTCAGCAGGTACCTCTTGAATGCATAAAGAGTGCGACTCTTGTAGTTGTACTCCGCGATCGCAGTGGGCAAAGGCTGATCCAAGAGCTTGGCCTGAAGCTAGTATCAGCAGGCAGCACAGCAGCGGGTACATAACTTCACAGAAACCCAGCACCACCAACATAGAACAGCTCATCTTATGATAAACATTTATTTCTAATAGATGGATAAGATTCTGCCTGCACTGCAACCTGTGTTGTAAGCAAGGTAGGTATCGGAAATGCCTCAATCATTTCTGGAGAAAGGTTATGACAGGCACCTCATGGTTCTCCATGGCACTGGGAGGTAGTATAAAGA
Source organism: Lepisosteus platostomus (assembly GCF_059453375.1). Taxonomy (NCBI): domain Eukaryota; kingdom Metazoa; phylum Chordata; class Actinopteri; order Semionotiformes; family Lepisosteidae; genus Lepisosteus; species Lepisosteus platostomus. The sequence goes on from NC_142616.1 coordinate 57,192,324, forward strand.
GCTGTTGGGGAGTGATGACCGCTGGGCAAAGAGTGGTCAGTACCTTGCCATCCACAGCCACCGGTGGCTGATACTCTTCAGTCTGCCAGTGGCCAAACAGCGGGAGGTCAAACTTGTTACGGTTCTCGGCTTCCAGGAGCCGGGCCTTGCGAGCACGATTCGAAAACCCCTTCACCATCTGAACGCGGGATTGGTGGGGAGCGCAGGAAGAGAGAGGTTAAAGTTCGCATTGACCATGACGTCAAATTAAAGAACAGAGATGTGATGTCGAAAGAATGAGCTCAAAACATGCTAGGGTGTTGACTACTTAAGGTTTTCTATTAATTTTTTTTTTCTTAGATCAAACATGGATTTTGGTACAGTAGGTACAAAATCTCACAAAACATAAATGTGTCAAAAATTTAAAATATTTCAACAAATTAAGTCAAAGATCCTTGTTTTTAATAGGGCAGTTGTTGTAGAGTATAGTATCTCTAAGATAAAGACACACTCTTTTAATAATATGTGATAAATGTGTAATTAACATCCTACCACCACACTGAAAATGCAGCCACTGCCAGCCTCCAGTGAGGACAACTGTAACAGCTGCTCAGAAAGTAGTGTAACCAGGGCTTCAAAATTGTGTTTTTAACCACTAAACATCAAGAAAACACTCCTATTGCAAAATAAAAATTCTACACCAGAAAGGATTATTCATTGGACACTGCCTTGAACCCTTGGCAGACAACGCATATTAATAACCCCTTAGTGAATGAGGGCCTTTATAGGCAGAATAAGCAGGGCCTGCTCTTTCATCAGAGATGGTCAGAAGCAGCTGTACCTTGTAGGGCACCTCCCCAAGTCGCACCACCCGTGCCTCCTTCAACCAGGTGTCTCTGGAGTGCAGCGTGTGCACACAGTCCCTGCAAAGACACACAGGCCTGATGCCGGCCAGCTCTGTCCACCAGCAGCACAGATAAAGACTGCACAGGCCCACATGCTTGTAACACCCAAGTTTCTTTTTCCCACTGGATGTTAAAGTTTGGGTTGATCGGAGGACATAAGAAGAACATTAACATCCATCCGTTTCCTGACTGCTTTATCCATTTCAGAGTCATGGGGAAGCTGGAGCCTAACCCGGCAAGCAACAAGAGAATGGCAGGATACATCCTGGATGGGACTCCAGTCCTTGGCAGGGCGCACACAGATACAAACAAGCACACACTCACACCAGGGCCAATTTTCCCAGAAGCCCATTAACCTACCAGCATGACTTTGGACTGTGGGACAAAACCAAAGCATCCACCCGGCAGAAACCCACGCAAACATGGGGAGAACATACAAACTCCACACAGACAACACCTTGGGAACTGGGCCCTGGGCCATTGTGCTGCCCAAGGATATTAACACGTTCAGTAAAAACAACAAGCCAGCTGTGGCCTTACCTGGAGTACACTGCCTCCCCTCGGCAGTACCCTAGAATAGCAGCAGTTGGCGGGTAAAGGGCTTCGTACTTCAGCAGATGCCTCTTGAGTGCATAAAGGGGGTGACTCTTGTACTCCGAGATCGCAGTGGGCAAAGGCTGATCCAAGAGCTTGGCCTGAAGCTGGTAACAGACAGCAGGTACATGACTTCACAAAAACCCAGTACCACCAACGTAGAACAGCCTAATCTTATGATAAACATGTATTCCTAATATTTGGATAAGATTCTGCCTGTACGGCAACCTGTGTTGTGAGAAAGGTAGGTATCGATAATACCTCAGTCATTTTTGGAGAAAGGTTATCATAGGCTTGCCATCCAATTCCACAATAACTAGATACGTCTTCCAGGCAAGAAAGACATTTAATTCAGTTGACTGCTCTAATTTGTAAAAATTTGACTCTTATAAGAAAACAGGTTTTGATAATGGAAAGGTCACAATTATCCAAAAAAACAAGAGTTTTTCTTTAGTAACACTTTGCTCTATAGTCTCATGTGACCTCTTCAGAGACATACCTCCATATCCTCTTTCTCATCCCTCTCGGTGAAAGGGCTCTTATAGCTCTGCAGGGTTTCCTCCCACCATTCCTCATCCACTCTGCGTTTCCTGGTGGAGGTCATCCATGTGGGGTCATACCTCTTGGTGAGGTCCTTGACAAAGCCATCATTGTCAATCCCTACGACGTACGTTACAGGTTTGGTGGCCTGTTTGTAACAGAGCTGCGGCAGGGCCACAGCAGGCCTCACACAGTCTACACAAACCCACTTTCCAGATTCCTCGAGGTACACCTCCAGCCACTGGTCTGTACCTTTGATGCCAGTCTGGCCGGTCTCTTTGATATCTTCGTTATCGCTGCCCAGAGTCTCCTTCTCCTTCTGCGTTGCTTTCTCGCCAGCTTTCCCTGCCCGACTTTTGTTTCTCCCGGCCTGGCTGATCTTTGTCCGAGACCGTGGCACTTGTTGTTTGCCTGTTGAGCTCCTCCTCCTTCCATGCTCTTCACCTTCAGAGTAACTGCTCTCTGCATCGCTCGAGAGCTCGAATTCCGAGGCGCTGTCGTCCTCATCCTCGCTGTCCTCCTTGTAGTTGATTTTGGAGGCCACCTTCCTCCGACGTTCATTCTTGGGCTTCTGCGACGCTTCCTTTTTCACCCCTTGCTTTTCACTACAGCTGCTACCAGCATCTTCTTCTGGTTTCAGTTTCTTTGCCCCTTTGCCAGACCTGGCCTTCTGACTGACAGGTCTCTTTGCCCCAGCAATGCGACTCTCTGCCTTGCTGATACTGCTGTTGTTATTCTCATCATCACGTATGGATTCCACTTCCTGCTCCATTTTCCCAGCCTTTTGTGCCAGACTCTTCCCAGAAGACTTGGTTTTTCCAGCAGATGGAGGGCTCTCCAGAGAAGTGCTGCTTGAAGTCTTAGACTTACTCTGGAACACAGATTCAAGTCATATCACTGACAGACAGAACTTCAAATCATCGGTCCTGATATTTGCCAAGCATGTTACATTCATCCATTTTCAAACTGCTTCATACAATTCAGGGGAACTGAAGCCTATCCTGACAAGCAATGGGCATAAGGCAGAATACACCCAGGACGGGACGCCAGTCAAATGCAGGGCACTCACAACTCACAAAAGCAAGTCAAATTTCTCAGAAACCAATTAACCTACCAATATGTCTTTGGACTGTGGGAGGAAACTGGAAAACCCAGAGAAAACCCACCCAAATACAGGGAGAACATACTGTATACACACCACTCAGGTAGCACCCCAGGAACTGAATCCAGGACCCAAATGCCGTGAGGCAGCAATGCTAATCACTGCGCCAACGTGGTATCAGCATGTTACAGCTAATTAGGATTTTGCCCATGAATGACTTAAATTAAGAGCAATTAATTATATGTAAAAATAAACATTTTTTACACCCCGTTGAAACCAATATAATTTTAATTTGAAATAAAATGGGCAACAGATTTATGCATTACAGTGTATTACAGACAAATACACTAGTGATGCTGGTCAGGACAAATTAACAGTAATTTATCTTTAACATATATCACTGCATTAATACGTAATGATGGTAATATCTTGGGTACAACAGCAACCAAATCATCTGCAGGGCAGGAGTTAAGTATGAGCTCTCTCTGCCTTCTGTCCCCTAGTACAGAACAAGACACACACCCCTGTGGGGGGATTCAGCTCAGAGAGACGCAGGCGGAGGTTGTAGGCTTCAGTCTGACAAGCGGGGATACCTTGTTTGGGGGTCCCTTCAGTGGAATGGGCTGGAGCGAAAGCACGAGACGGCAGAAGAACTGCAAAGCCCGTAGAATGATTAGGAACAGCTGGGAACGAAAACAGGAAAATATACCTAAATACTGTATGTATATATACATTTTCCTTGCTTGAATCTATTATAATAAAAAACACACAAGCTTAAATCTCCAAAAGCTTAAGCTACCATATCTTTGTTGTAAAACTGGAAAAGCACTTTGTATCTTTGAAAAAAACAGAGCAAGACAGTAAGTTTGTGAATAAACTGAAAAGTAATTTTACCCCATGCCACCAAATCTGTCCTTGAGGTTACAATATTTCTAACATTCTCCTTTCTGCTTTTTCAACCTCAAAGATCCTTACCCTTTTATTATCAAACCCAGTGTGCACAAGCTAGACTTCTATTCTCAATTACTTCAGATTCAACAGGAAAAACACGATTAGCAGGACAAATTGAAACTATTTATTTTCCATATGAAGATGGAAAATAAGAAGCCCTCTTTTTCCACACAGTTACTGGAGCCTGGAACAAGCTGAGCAGCCATCTTGTCAATTTCTGAACCCTATTCCTTTCTTTCAAGAAACTGGTGGATGAGCGATCCTTGCAACAATTGAGCTATTAGCAATGAAAAAGCTAAGTGGGCCAAGAGGCCTCCTCTCTTTTTACCATCTTATGCATCTTACTTTACACAGAGAAAACATTATTAGTTTATCTTAAATATGAATAAAGTTTGATACAAACAAAATTTTCATCTAGGAGTCCACTAACAATACTGGAATACTGCAATCACTAGCAGCATTGTGGAGTGGTTAAAGCAGAGACTCTAGACTTCGAACTGGAAAGTTCAAATCCCTGTTGGGACAATGCTACTGTCTAGATCTCCAGTAAAATGCCCACCTGTGCAAATGGGTACAAATGTAAGTCGCTTTGGATAAAAGCACCAGCCAAAAAAGACAATAATAATCTATTTTATAACTGCTTTATCCAAAACAGAGTCACAGGGGACCTGGAACCTAACCCAGCAAGCAACAGCTGCAAGGCAGGAAACCTGAGGAGAACAACTCCACGCAGAAAACACCCCAGGAATTGAACTCCTGGTCCCAGCACTGTGAGATAGCAATGCTAACCACTGCTCCACCTTGTTGCCCATTAATAATAACAATAAAAGGTGGGTTTTACTCTGTAAGGTTTTAGATTTTAGAGCACATTTGTTTAAACATCTGCTGTTAAAACCTCTCAAATTAGCATGTCTGTAGTATGTTGACTGTAACAGTGCGCAATGCTTACATGGGTCATTTCTTCATGGTCTTGGGCAGAGAACATCCCAAACCTCCCCTCTAGAGTAGCCTGTCGACTCACACCGTCATCGTCTGACAGCTCTGGGTTCAGGGTGAAGGTCTTGGTAAACCTGCACGGAAACAAGGAAACATAATTAAAACTAGAAAAAAGGCCCAGAACAGCATGAATTCAGTATAAAACTCAATGCTTTTATTAATGAAACTTGCTGCAGCATTTCAGCTTTGTCATTCTAATTTGAATTTACCAGTTTTTGGTTATTTTTAACTTCTCTGTTTGAAACGATGAGCTGTTAGTTTTGCGATGCGGCTTTGACCCTTGTACAGGCCTATCTGGGAATCTCTTCTCACCGAAAATGTACTGTGAGAGCAACGCATTGTTTTTCACATCGCCAAGCACTCTTGACTTTAACACTGCCAGATTCAAGGGCGTCCAACTGTCAAGATTTTGCAATTGCATATCCAGCTAAAGATGATCTAGATTTGCTCAAGCCAATTCAACCCCAGCAGTATTTTGTGAATCATCATGTTGTTTGGACGTACAGCGATTAATAATAAACCAGCCACATCTGCATTACAAAGTCACACAGGAGCTGCTGTGGTAAGGCCACAACGCTGCCCTCTTCAACCTTACGGCTCTTACTTTGGCAAAGGCTGGCTTGAAATCGTGCTGTGCAGAAATAAAGTTGCTCCATCCATGACTGTCAAAGAGCCCAGATATGAGTCTCCTTACCGAGCCGTGCCTTACCACTTGACCAGATTGGAGAGGAACGTGACATCAGCCTTCTCCGGGGTCACTCGGGTGAAGTGATTGGGCACCACTGACAGGGCAATAGCCTGCAGGTCAGGTTCGCTGCACACTCTGTTCCGAAAGAAACCGTTGGCCAACAGACACAGCAGGTGAACCTTTAGGAGATAAAAAGTAATATGCTTAAAAGGAAACAGGATTTTCACTCCTCTTGTACAAGCATTTAAACGTTTGCGTATGTCTCGGGAAAGCAGCCAATGAAATAATATGGAACTACTTTAGACTCAAGTTCTGAATGAAATTTGCACCCCAAAAACAAGAGAAATTGCTGAGCGCAAAAACGTCAAACTTATTTTTAGAGCTGTTAAATATGTGGAATCACCGTTATCTTCAGGGATTGTGATCAGGGTTCTCTGCCACAACCTCTGAATCCCAGAGCACTGCTAGGCTTCTACTGACAGCTGGACAATGGGTGAGCCCGTACTTTATGGGTATCTGTGAGCACATCCTTGGTGAAGCGGTTCATCATCCGGCGAAGGTACGTCTCAAACTCTGCCTTTCTTCTCTCCCTGCCAAAGCAGCACCACACCTGTCACTAACACATCAACTTACAGGGACACAGCAATGCACATACACAGAAATAGAATAACTTTACAACAAGCGATTAATTACATTTGTAATTGTACAATCAATGATTGTGAAAGCATCATTCAGAAAGATGGTCCAGGTGTGCCGGTAACCAACTTCCCCTCCTCCATGCCAACTTATTTCCAAAGAGGCCAAATCAAATATTTTTCACCAAAACTACATACAGTAAGTGCTGCCTGCAATTTGTATTGAAAGTGTTAAGTTGTCTGTACATTATGTACTTTCATTCCAACATCCACTATAAAATATTTACTTTTTTTAGCTTAAAAAAAAATCCTTTTTCAAATGTGAACCTATACCCTTCAGAAGCAAGAGATACTGTAAAATCATGCTTTGTGGCACACTTTTATTACTGTTGTGTAATTGAGGGTAGTGCTGTATAAATGTTTGTCCATGCAGCTCTGGAGATGTAACAGGCTCTGCTTCTTGCCTTCTCTGTCTCTTCTTGGCTTGCTCAGGGGTTTCAATCTCTATCTCCACAGGCTGAGAGGGCAGAGCTGGCTCTGAGGGGCCCAGGGAAGAACACATAGGCTCATTGAGTTCTGTGAAGAAAGTTCAGAGAAACAAGGACTTCAGCCTGGAAATTGCTACAGACTTACACAAGGAGTCATCGCTTATGGTTAAGGGTCTCCTTACAGGTAATGTAGAGATTGTCTGGAGCACTAGTACTATATTTTACTCAAAATGAGCTGATCCAAAGAATTTGGTTACAATTGTTTCCACTTAAAATATAACAGAGATAAAAGTTGTGTATCCCATTAAGGCCAGAAACCCATTTGATTCAATTATTTCAAATATCCCACAGGTTCCAACAGACCCACAAAACCTGTTTACAAGAATTCAGGAGAAGGGCAATTTCACCAGGAAATGAAATCTATCCATACTGTATATGCTCTGCAAAATAAAGTCTAACGTTAGATTTTCAACCATGACATTGTCATTCTGAGGTTTGCAGAACTTATAGGCAGCTCTAAGACCTAGATACACATAAGCAATGACTTTAACACTTCAAACCAAATAATATATACTGCCTCACAGTCTCCATTGAAGACTACAGTATATCATGTAGGTAGCTGTGTCACCATGTGTAGGCTGCAAAGGAACAAGTAAACGTTCATTCCATGCTGAAAAAAGAAGAAAGGAAACACAACGTTGTTTCTTTTGTGGAGCCTTCTTCAGGTGTCATATCCCGATGAAGGCTGAAACGTTCCGTTTCTTTTCTTCTCTTTTCAGCATGAAATAAACCTTTACTTGTCCATTTGTAGTATATTATACCTGCTCCTTTGCAACCCTCAGAGCTGCCCAGTACACGTTAATCCACTTAAAAATAAAAAAAAGTGAAAAAATAAAAAATACATGCTGTTTGGCTTACCTTCAACATCTTCCCAATCCTCATCACTCTCCTCGTCTTCGTCCGTCTCCTCTTTCTTCACCACCACCGCGGCTCCCTCACGACCCCAGCCAGCCTGACTGCTGCCTTCCTCCTGTCTCGGCTGCACGTGCCTGCTCGCCGGGACAAGTCGGATCATATCAGTCATATCCCAGACCACTCCTTCACGCGGCCAAGCACTGTGGGTGTGTCTTAAAGAGATTTTAAAGACTGGCAGACAGCACTTCTACTCCTCATTCTGTACACCCAGCTTGAATAGTACGGCTTGCTTGCAGTACACCGAAAAGCTAGGCACTCCTCCTCCAAGATGACAAACCTCAGGAGTGTTAACAAGCCACCATTCCATTCTCATAGCTGTATGCCAAGAGTCATTAAAATGTCAGCTGGGAACGACTCCCTGTTGAGAGATACTGAGCGACTCGGACTTTTACCGATTTTTTTCATCATCTTCGTCATCTTCTTCTTTTATATGTGCAGGCTCTTCTTTGACCTCCTCTTTGACTCCCTTGGTCGCTCTGTGGCGTTTACTCGTCGCTTTTGAAGTTTTAGCAGCAGCCCCAGGCACTTTTTTACAGTTGGTCGCGCTTTTCTTTGCGGCTACTGCCTTCGGAGCATCACCTTTAGGGCGCCCATCCTCTGAATCAAAAGAAGAGTTGTGTGACGAAATAAGACCCAGGTCTGTGGTACTACACGTAACTGTTCGCGTACCCACGTTTTCATAATCTGAAGTCATGAATGAGAAGAGTGCTTATATTTGCATTTAGGTCGGGGGGGGGGAGGGGGTTTGCTTCTGCAAAACATTTTAAAACATCAAAACCCCACCACCTGCAGGATGTGCTGCAAACATCTCAACGGTATATTTTCGGACTCCACGGAAACCACATATTGTATTTTATATTACTACAATTCCTGGCCATGTTATTTACGTTAATGTTAATTATCAGTTTCATGACGAACAATAGCCGCTGTTTAAACTCACTGATTAGAAACAAAAAAAAACTTATTTTAATTCAAGATACCGAGATACACACGATTGTTTTAACAAAATCAACTGTTCATGCATTTTTTATATATGTAAAACGTTACCGGTATGCACAATAGATTACAGAATAGCACAGAAGAATCACTACCATGCTAACTTACCTGTAATCTTTTTTGCTGATTTTTTAACAGTCTTTTGCTCTTTCCCCTTTGTGACCTGCTTACATTTCTTGCTATCTTTTTTTGCGGCGGCATCAACTGACCCTTTTCGCTTGTTGGCCATGCTCGTAACAGGCTGCAGGAACTTTAGTTGCAACACAAATAAAAACATGCACGACCGACGTTACTCGAATGAACTTCGGTTTCCACCGTGCGCACACGCCATAAAGTTTAACTTATGTAACCTCTTTCATTTTGCAGGAAGTTCCCCCAGACTCTTGTTGTACAATGCCCGAAGCTTTCATAACATTCTCCGTATCATTTGTTGGTATTCTCTCTGCAGACCAGTTTCAGAAGTGACGTCGAACGTCAACTTCCGGCCAATAACATGTCCGCCATCGGGGTGCTGATGTAGCTGAATGTTGTTAGCTACACGTGGTTGAAACCTGACTTGAATATACATGTTTACATGGAATGATATTTCTTCGATGTTTTTGCTTACTTCGACAATGATATTCAGTTTATGCAATGCAAAAACTTGAATTAGCGAAAGATACATTATCATAATTTCCGTCAATTCTTTCCGAAAGACCCCTTCGTTTAATATACAGTATATATGCAGAGTTGCTCAAATGAGTCCTTTTGCATGTGCATAGATTTACTTTCCGTCATCAGTCCAGGCTGTAAAACGAAGCTGCACGTGTGTAGATATGCATATCATGCACTACAAAATATTTTGGAGAAAGTGAAAATATATTTTTACTTCTCAGTCAAGAACTTCGTATTTATTTTCATGAGAAATAATATGATTGATGAGTACAATTTTTTTTTATTTTGGATAATTCCTTGTAAACATTTACTCATGTTAACAAAGGTACATTTTATATTCAACCTACTTCTGATTTCAAAGTGACCTTTTCAAGTGTTTTGGGACAGTTTCACTTCAAGTGAAATTCTCAGTGTAAATGTCAGTACGCATGCATGAAGCAGCTACCCATTGAGCTCACGAAAGTTAATAATTTCAGAAGCCTTTGCTGTAGTTGTTGGAGTACCAACCGTCTCTTGACGACTGGAGTTGTCTAACACTGTATTTCGGTTTTCTATTTTATTTTAAGGAACACTAGGTGGAGACACAGGCAAATATTTTGCTTGGTAATATTTCCTTCTCCTAATACGGGTCTGCTAACTGGGTGAAGGTGGTACTGTACTGTATATGTTCACAAGAATTTATAGAATGAACTGATGTAAACCCAGAAGCTGACCTACGAAATTAAAAAAAACAACAACTTTACTCTGGTAATAAGGTCAGTAAATTTGATCTTTTTGGTAATATATATATTTGCTTACTCTTTTTCTTTTCATTTACAGCACTAAAGTAATGGTACAGTATTTGCAATTAAAGTACTTAATGTGTTTTTCGGTTTTCGATTATTTACAATTATGTTATGCGACTCTGTATATAACCCAATCTAAAAAAAAATCTATACTGTGCCAAAATGCTAAAACTGTTTAAAGCATTACATTTTCTTCAAAAGAGAAATGATTTCGTATGTATTGAATTGTTTTATGTTCTGTCTAATTCTGTGTTATTGTTTGGCTTTTTAATCAGGCTGTAGAGTATCTCGCAATTCAGCCACGACAGCTTCTTTAGGTGGTTGTGAAGCCAGCTGGGAAGGTGTTCCTTGCAGCATTCTCTGAAGCTCACCGATGAAGCGCTATGCTCTGTAGCAGGGGTGAAAGAATACCAGGCTTTTCGGTGCCGGTTTCTGGCTCCCTTTTTCAATGCATGAATTAAGGATTATCAATCAAGCATGCAAAGGATTGGTTGTGCCAGATCCTTAATTTGAAGGTCTGGTGTTTGCCAGTCCCTACTCTACTCCTGTGTAATACAGATAGACAATCAAGTAAGCATTGTGAAATTGTAATAGAAGCTCTTTGTTCTGTAATAGCTAGGCGGGAAAAACATCATAAGATATGGAACAGGTATAATTTTTAAACGAGACAACTATCTACAGATGATCTGTAATCATTTTGATTCATGCAGTTTTTCAAGTGTTGTTGCATTTGCTCTTTTATTTGGACATTGTTCAGCTTTTTCCTTCATTGACCTCAGTTTCAGTGTGTGGCACCCTTTCCTGTATGAGTCCAATATCCCTCAAAAGCCCACATCACACAGAGCCATTTACTGTATGTTTTGGCACGGTCATCTTGCACACTGGTTCTGAGCCGGCACTTGCTTTGAATATTCAAATCTTTCACAGCAGATGTCCTAGTTTGAATAGGATACATCTCTGAGAGAGAAAAAATAAATGAAGCAGAGTTGATTAATGAAAACATAAGTTCTGGCAATACACATATTAACAGTTCTGCAGCAGGTCGGTACCACCTCTTCACCACATAATGTAGGTATTTCATTATAGAATATTGGTACAAGCACGTCTAAGCTCATGTTTATGTCTCATGTCATACTGTCCTTTATTTTCTGGTGCAGTTTTTCTTGTTTTCTTTGGAGATCAGCCAGTTTCTCTGTTTTCAGTCGCTGCCTTTGCTGAATTAAAATCACCATGAGACCATGAAATGACATAATTCTTCCCATGTGACCGTCTTTTTCTTCTCCTTGCAAATCCAGTTCCAGACTGTGACGAGATACCTGTTCCATTGCTGTGGAGCGAATTTTTCCCACAGTGAAATGTTGGATCTGCACTATTTGTTCTAACTGGAGATGGGGGAGGGGATTAATTCCACCCCAGCACAGAACATGCTTGAAGTTTACATTTTAAAGTAAATAAGAAAACATACGTGGAAGGTTTAGTTTTGTGGCTACACCAACAAAAGAACACAAAGATACAAGATTATATAAGCTGGTGGACTTTATTTCACACATTATCTCACAGTTTAGAATTACATAAAATGTACAACAGGACAAAACATGGACTTGATCAATCTCCCTGATAGTGTCTTTCCTTTAACCATACACAAAAACATGAAAAAGGAACAGCACATGTAAAAGAATTAGACAAAAATCTCACTAAGTGCTCCCAGTTTACACCTCATCCTAAATTAACCCATTCATGTGTCTCCAGCACTGTCATTTTATACATATATACTGTAACAATATGGTGTTTACAAAATTGAGGGTACTAAGAGATGTACTGTATACAAACATTGAAGTAGACAGAAGTTAATTGAAGAGATACATCTCCTGTGTCCTTCAAAAACAGATGTAAAACTTTATTGCCTTAGTTACAGGACCTGCTGTTCTGATTGCTGTGTTTTGAACTTTTTAGAATAGCAAGATGTCGGGATTCTAACCAGCAGTCTTCCACTTGTGTAACAACCCTGCTCTGAGAGGTTGGATTTTGAATGTCTAGAAACCTTCACATTATGTTAAACTGATTAGATTAATCATTCTGATCTTTGCAGCAGGGTTAGATTACATATGGTAAATGAAAATACATTTAATGGAAGATTAATTGAATGTCTTAGTTTTACTTCATTTCAAAACTTGCACAAAATGACCACTTTAATAAGTGAAAATCATGAACCAGGAAGGACTCTCATTTGCACCGGAAAGTGTTTCCTTTAAAGAAAGACTATATTCATCTCAAGCAATGTGTAACACCCAGATATGTAACACTTTACTTTGTAACTACAACAAGATCTGAGGCCTCTTCTGAGGGTGACTTTTTCATTCGAAGCCAATGACAAAACCCAGTTTGGTACAGCAAAGACAGCATCTGTCCTGTCCCATCAACATGTGGATACTGGTATGCTCTGAGGCAAACAGGATAAGAAAAAGGGAACTAATTCTGAACACTTTTCAACACCTACTGCTTTTTTACTTATGGCACAATACGTTGTTTCTTTCTGTAAAGAAACACTCAGAAAAGTGATTGATAGTTAATAGTTGGTAGTTGCATTTATACACTACTTTTTTAAAGGATTGTCACAAACCACACGTAAGCACTTCTCACTGTTAACATCCATGCACTAATTAATCAATTATCTTTCTACACACTCTTCCCTCACTCTTCCCTATTTATACCCTCTCACTCCACTCAGTCTCTGCTCACTAATGAGGTTCCCTCTTCCGAGCTCAACCCTCGCTTTACGTTTTTCGGGAAAGAAACACTTTAAACCTAATTGTCTTTTGGCTCTCGAAACCCTAGCTCAATCCCTTGATTACGCCATCGCTTCATGTTTTTAGGATTTGGTTACTTTTGGAACTTTCCGGAACCTTTCCGGGATTAATCTACCACAGGCTGGCACAGGGAGTGGCTAACCAGCCTCTTTGCTGCAACTCCTGACAGGGATCCCCAAAGTATATTTTCTAAAATCAAGAGAAGTGACCCCCTCTGTCCCCCACTGAGGTGCAGTGCCCACAAGGGTGAAGTGTGGCAGCCATTGTGAGCCAGCAGCCCCATTATACAGCAGATAAGACAGCGCAGTGAAAAATTGCTTTATTAATTGAATCTGGGGGAGAGAGGAGACATTTACTTGGTCAGATTGTTCAAGCCCAGACTGGAAAGTAACAAAGACACTTGTATTTTCACCAACAGCACCATGAGGTCTTTAATCAAAGGACCACATTTTAGCATCTTATTTGAAGGATGGCACCTACTACAGTTCCCTTCTTGGTCACCATACTGGGAATTTGGTGTGATGTAAATGTCCCACAGTTCCTTATTGCTTCCTGTTGTCAGACCTATTTTCATAGTAAAGTGACTCTATAATTCTCTGTTGTTGCTATTTTTACTCTTATCTGCTACAGTAATGAACTTGTTCAATAATAAAACCTAAAGCTAGGCTTATGTGTGCAGCTGGCCAGGAAATAAAATAGGGAAATTAGAGATGCAAAATACTTTCAGCACAGATAGGGCAAAAACACAAAAAACTTTCAAAAACTCATTATTATTTACTCAAAGAAACCCAAAAGAGATATATTAAAGTCATGGAGAGTATTAGTGTTCTGTCAGGTAAAAAAATAATCTACTTAACATGAGAACCACACGTGCAATTATATTACAAAACATGTGACAAAAATGTAACAAGGAAAAAAACACCTGACACAAATTACACCTCCTTTACACCACCTTTAAAAGAACCCCCAGACTTTCTTAATATCTAAATGGCACTGTTATGCAATTATATTATACTGTTTTTGCAGCATAACACACAGTCCCATTCATACAAAACAGAAAATACCAGAGACTGACAGTTTTGGCTTACCATATGAGTTCTGCTCTTGACTTTTCAGAAAACTAAATAATCTGAGCATTGAATATTAAAAGATGACACTCTACAGTGCAAACACCTACTGAAAAGAGTGGCATTATTCCCATGGAGTATTTTTGGAAATGCCCTTACTTCTAATGTACACTGAGTGCATGCTCCTAACAATATATTCTACAGTAAACCTATTAGCACTTTCAAATACAACACGTATTATGTCTTTGATATTCTGTAAATTGTTTTTTCTTCATTCCACCAGGTACTGTAAATACATTATAAAATTATCTCTAAACAATGAAAAAGAATTTACAATGTTGTCTTATTTTTTAAAAAGCCACATCTACAGGCAATTTAAAGCTACATTATGTAGAAGCTGAATGAAGCCTAGGATTATTGGCTGATTTAAAAATTAAAGTTACTTTGTTTAAAATCTGATAGGGTTATGAACAAGAATGTCTAAAAATCATACTACGTCATTAGCAAAACATTGTCATTAAATGTCAGTTAAGCATCAGGATTTTTTTTTAAATGGTGACTTGCAAACGTCAGGTGTGTAAGATAAAACAATAATCTAACATCAAGGTTAGCAGAAAAAATGTGCATTTAGAGCATGCTTATGTGCTAAATTTAGAAATTAAACTTCAAGGCTGTTACTGTATTACATAAGTAAGAAAGAGTTCCACAAAAATTACTGACATCCTGAAACTTCAAAACTACAGTATACATTTTGTAGTAAAGCACAAGTTGTGACACGATAACATTCTAATTTTTGTGTTAGCTGGTTTTGACCTTGATACCTGGATAACACCACACCTCCAGGCACTTCTACTTGCACTCCATCTATCTAAGAGTTCATGGGCTTTAAGACAATATTGAGATATTCCAATTTTGCAAACCCATTGACCCTTCCACTTTTCTAAGGTAAAATGTATGAGTTATTTAACTAACTGTCCATGTCATAAGAGTCTATAAGATAAGGTTCATGTTGGAATAACGTTATACATTTGTTTTACCAATCCCAACTTCCAACCTGACTTAAACACGATGACCCCCCCTTGTGAAATCAAAGTGCTAGTTCACATGGTATGAAAAAGTGTTATTAAGATGTTGACTAGCAATGAGGGCCCCAGGATGCTCTAGGTAGTAGATTTTATCGCTTGCTTGCCTAAACCCAGCTTGGGAAATGGCTCGAGTGGCAATCATTGTTTACACAGTACATGATTACTACCAAGTAGCTCTGCCTCTTAATGACTGGCCGACTTCAACCTGAAGCAAATAAGAGCTGGGGTGGTGACCTGTCTTCTATGATTTGGTCTGTGTTTCTTCTGGGAGTCGCTGGACAATCCAGGTGCTGATCTCTTTGAGGACGGAGCTGGCTGTATCCGGGAGGTCGTGATGCAGAGCGTGATAGGCTCCATTGTACACCTGCAATCGGCAAACACACTGTGTCAGACACGAAAAGAATAATACAATCAATAATGCCCCACAATAACACCCACAAAACTTTAGTCCATTGCTTCATTCAATAAGCATTAAATAGTACTAACACAAGCCTGGATTACATTTACATGTTGTATTGCTGCATTTCTCAAAAATAAGAAGTACTGTAAGTGTTGGAATAACAGTTTTCTAAGGCCCTGCAAAAGCAGAGTGGTTCTGTTTTCCGGTTCACTGCATCCGTCTAGTTCTTGTGAACAGTGGTGATGAAACAACTGTACAGATACAATCTTATCAGCCTCAGAGCTGTGGAGTACATGAAGAGATCCGTGTGTTAATGTTTCCTAAATTGCACTTCCCCCCTTTAGGCTGGCAAGCGATTATTTGTAATGTCTTTGAATGCAGCTATTCATCATGAATGGCACTATTTTTTGCCTGCATATCTGCAGAGCAGCGCAACCAGCAACCTTTTTCTCAGTCTGTGTGAAACACTGTGGACAGAACAGGGAATGGGACATGGATTCACTTGAGTTGAATGCTCGGTCTACATTCGCCGCACATTGATCTGACAATGTCTGAGAACTATCTATTTTAACCTCTAGACTATTAACCTCTCAGTTATCCAAGCCTTGACCGACATTATATCAGTTTGACTGTCTGAAACACAGGTGAAGGCCTAGATCTACTGTACGTCACAGGCAGATTTCACATAGAAAGGCCCTGTATAAAGTCAGCACGCAGAGGCCTGTCATGGTTAGTTAATACATCTACAAAAAGGTTTAAAAAACCAATCTAACTGCTAATCACTCTTTCACGCCAAGTCTTTTCAGATAATTACATTTCTCTCTAAAAACACATCTCAAAAGGCAAGCATTGGGCATACATTAAATATTCTTTAATTATCATGAATGAAAAGGTGAAATGTGTGCATCATTACTTAGTATTTTATAAAACAATATGTATTTTCTGGTATTGCGTATTGAAATAGTCACCTCTATTAATAGTCACCTGTGGTTTTGCCACATTTCAGGCATTTCATTTTTAAAACCATCTAACTAGCCCTGGAGTTTGTTTATAGGATGGTGTGAAGCATCCTGTCTATATTTCAGCAATAGCAGTCAGACTGAGAAGAAAATGACCGGATGATGTTCATTTTTATACTGGAGGCCCCTAAAATAAACAAAAACATTTCCCAAGACTTTGAACTGCAGAGCCAGTCTGGAGACAGGGGATTTCTGTATATACAGTAGTGCTGTAACTGTGCCATTCCTTTCAGTCACCTTGGGAGCTCATTTTGCATCTCCTGTTCTTGCTCCCACAAAGCAACTTTGGAAAATGAATTGGGTTATTTTCCATGTGAGAAGAATCTGAACTCAACCACCTCCACAGCAGCCATATTTTCAGAAGGTGTTAGTCTATCTTAACCTCTACACTATTAACCCACATGAATTATCCAATCCATGAATGGCATTGTTTCATTTTGACTTGCCTTCAACTAATACATTTGCACCCTGTGAGATGCAGACAATAAATTTATCTGCAGAGTTTGCCAAGAGGGCAATTTGGTGGTACAGTGGTTTGCATTGTATTTGAAATTCCTGGGGTGCTACCTTCACTGAGTTTCTGTGTTCTCCCCTTATTTATATGGGTTTCCTCCAGGTTCTTCAGTTTCCTCCCACAGACCAAAGATATAAATGGCTTCTGGGAAAATTGGCCCTGCTGTGAATGTATGTGACCCTTGTGATATACTGGTGTCCTGTCCAGGGTGTATCCTGCCTTGCTTGCTGAGATAGGCTTCCCCCACAACCTTGTATTGAATTAAGTGGTTAAAAGATGGATGGATGAAATTTCACAGGATTACAGCACAGGCTGTGCTGATATCTCCTGCAGTTTGAACTAGTTTTATTTTACACTACTCGAAATACAATGCAATCTGGGAATGAATTTGGAATCTCTTTCTGTCACTCCAGTTTAGTAACCATTCATAGTGGCTTCAATTTTCTATTTATTGTTTCATCATTACATTTATTGGTTCCTCAAGATTTTGATTATAGAATAAATCAGGGATTCTTCACAGTACATATTTCTGTTTGCAATGTGTCTGACACACTGCAATGCGCCACTTTTAGCTAAAATTGAATTACTGTGGTTCCTTTTCAAAGTAGTCCTAGTGAATTTCTGCAAAGCCTATCTGTAAGAACCCAAGTGTTCATTTAATTACCTACTGTATGTAATCCTTTTTCTTTCTTCTTTCAGGTGAGACTAAGCAATAAATGCTTTCTTTTGTCTGCTTCATTAAAACGTCTTGTTTAATTCATCTATACAAACACCTACACATATAAAAAATCAGTCTTTGAACTTTTTGAAAAGCTGTGAAATTCCATCTCTAACCACCCACAAAAGTGTGCATTTAAATGTACCTGGTAGAACAAATTTAAATTATAATGTAAGAATTCCCCCTTTTATAATAGTGTGGGTTTCGCATAACTTTTTGTGACAATGGAGCGAATACGACTTTGAAGCATTGTTTCTAAACATGATGGTTAAAGACTTACAGCAATGAACATGCTTATACAGTATTTTCATCTAATTCACACATTGTTAAGATGTTTAGGAGCATTGAGGACAGACACACAGCTTGGCTTCCTGGAACAAATTTCCTAATCATGCTTCTAACAGTATGGAATCTCATACAAAATGTGGATTTTTAAACTAGTTGCAAAAGCAATTGAATAATTTAGATGAGCCTCCTTTTATTTAATATCCTTTTTATATTCTATGTAATATTTATTTTAGAAAGGCAAAGCAGTGTAAGGAAAAAGTACTTAAAGGAGATTTAAACAAAAAGTTTTGGAGAAGGTTTAAACATAATCCCAACCACTATCACACTTTTTTACTATTACTAATTTATTTTGGCAGTATTTTGAATAAGTTGAATTTGCAGCCTTTTATGCAACTGTGTATTTTACTGGAATGATTCAGGTGAAGTACCCTGCTCAATGATATAACAACAGTGTCTCATCTGGGTTTTGAACCCACAACCCTGAAATGTATAATATACGGTATAGTATATGTAAAGGGACTTTTCTAATGTTTTTCAATCAATTTTTTCCTTTCAACATACTCAACAATTGTTTGAGTATACTGTACATGTCACAACTTCCATCTATCCATTTTCTAACCACTCTATCCAATTCAGTGTCACGAGGCAGGTGGTGCCAATCCCAGTAAACAATGAGAACAAGGCAGGGGCCACACCAGATGAGACCCCAGTCCATCACAGGGCAGACAGACAAAACTTTTCCCCTGAAGCCTATTAACTTATGAGCATGTCTTTAGCCTGTGGGAGGAAACCCATTCATACATGAGGAGAACATACAAACTCTATGCAGATAGCACCCCAGGTCCTGAATTGAATCCAGGGCTCTATTGCTATGAGGCAGCAATGCTAACCACTGTGAAACCTATTGCCCACATGGCACAACATAACTGATTTAAAAAAAAAAAGTTGTTTCCAAAAAACAACTACATTTCCTTTGTGCTGTAATTCAAATTCAAAACAGTATCATAAAAAAGTAAGAACCACAGTTGCACTGATTGTTCTAGACTCTGAATGAAATCCTGAAATGAAAGAGGCCTTTTTGGGGCAGGGGGCTAATAATTACCTTCAATTTTTTATCCAGGCTCTGTGCTTTTTCGTACATCACTTGGGAGCCCTTGATGTCACAGAGTTTGTCAGCGTCTCCGTGGAGAAGCAGAAACGGCCAGGCGATGTTGGGCAGGGCTTTTTCAATCTTGGTAGCGGCGTTCATTAACTGCATGCCAAAGGAAATTCGCAGGCCTCCATGACTGTTCAGAGCATCGCTGTCATAGGCCTCAACCTGCCTCAGCACAGAGAGGGGACAGTGAAGGCCAACAGAGTGGACAAGCTGCAGAAAACCTCTCTGACAAACATTACTGGGGTGTGAGCTCCTCAGCTGAGCGAATTCTATACACAATGCCCAAAACAGCCAGTACTGAAAATATTTTAAAGGCCATGAAAAAAATAAATCAATTAGTGAGCTCAAAGGTAGTGTTTCAAGCCTCAGGTGCTGAATTGAACAGAAGGTCCAGTTTGTCTACTTTGTGTTTCTTTTTTTTTCCATTAAAATTCATTTACCTGAACTTATCTATGAAGATAAGTGCATAAAAACTTATGAGCTAGGTGTGATTGTACACCCTCTTAGTGTAAAGATATCAATTTGGCTTTCCTGTGTACTATAAAAAATGAAGTGGGGATTAACAGGGTAGTCAGAGTGTGTCCACCTTGAATATTCTCTGAAATTCAATTGAACATGAATCAGTGTCTAAGAATGATTGATCACTGCTGTGTATGTTTTATTAACTACTACCCGTTCAAAGAACAACTATTTTTGCAGACATTTATGAGCACACCTTCTCCATAAGAAGTCAGACAAACATCATCTACAAAGCAAAAACAGAAGCAATCCGGTTCGTACTAATGCTTGATCAACCATGAAAAAGGGATTGCTGAAGGAATGTTTTGCATGGCTGCCTCATGTGCATCTTATAATTATTTATGAGAACCTTCTGAATTTTTCATATAGTATAATGTATGAGAACTGAATACTTCTTTTCAGCATCTTAACTGTCCAGCAGTACTGGACTGGACTCACGTTTCTCTTCTGAGGGCTGCGGTAGTGCCCTACGCTAGCTGCAGTTGTGCCCTTACCCTTTGCCAGCAGAAAAGAACAGTGGCTCTGTAGTTTGCTTTCCTCTAATTTAGAGAGAAGTCATTTCAGTTTTTGTTTATGCAGAAGACAGAAGCAAAACGCTCTGTAGAGTCCTGGCTGTGGTGGGGTGGGGCTGTATACCACAGAGTGATGTACAGATCAAGTAAGAAAGAAACTTAAATCCACTGGGCTTGTGAATACTTCTTTCTTTGCCCTGGTTCTATATTTAGCTTGTGACATGAAACACATCACGCTCTGATGTAAAGACAAGCTTCCTCTTGAAGTAAAAAACTACAGTGATAGACATGAATACATGTATGTGTTGTACGTGGGTAACTCCGACTGAAAAACCAGTATTCAGAAAAAAAATATGAAATTAAAATGACATGCAGGCTCCAGCATACAGAACACAGATCTGAGCTGTCTCAGATAAAGGCATTTAAGGCATCCCTTGCACAGCATTAATTCACAAAAGAGCTTTCAGATTAAGGACCTTTATATTTCAAGCTCTTCAAACACATGCAAAGGATTTGAATTAGCAACCAAAGATCAATTTCTTGACAAGAAAGCTGAAGGGAGTGGGTGTTTATTACCATTGTAAACCCCAGTTCATCCACTTCTGTTCTAAAATTGCCTCTGCAATAGAATAGATCTAATGCCTACCAAAATAACAAGCTATGATTTAAATTAACAAAATATCCTTTTCACACAAATTGAAGCCCTTTTTCTTTTCTCTGGTACAGAATGACTGTTACCGAGAAGCTCATTTTGTGTAACACAATAAAGAGATTTTTCACCATCTGTTGCCCAGGCAGATGACTTTCTTTGAAATATTACTGGATTTTTTTAAACAATGTTCTAGCATTAGCTAGAACACCATACCAGAACAGACAGTACCAATTTAACGCTAATATCCTTTATAAGAATTATCTAAAAATACAAAATGTTAATGCAAACTGTCTCTGAACAACAAGACAGTGTGTGGGAGCTGCAGTGAACAATGGTTTTAGTCAGCTGTGAGTGCAAGACAGAGGGGGTGAGACACAGTCAGTGAAAGGCTCACCTAATCTGTTCTCTACCTCTTTCAAAGTGTTTTATGGCTTGACAGGCATTGTAAACCTGACCAAGAATTTACCTCCTGCCCTGTTCTGTCTCCACATTGCTAAGGTTTTAAAGGCTATAGCCTGCAGTATATAACCACATCATTATATTCTACTGGACTGAATACCATCCTGATCTTGCCTGGTGCAACAGGGAACACCTCTGCCTGCAGCCAAGCTGTAACCTCTAATTTCTCTTTCTAAAATTAATTCTAAAGTCCATAAAGGACTTTAAACGGTAAAGGGCAACCACAATACTGTTGAAGGATTCTTTGTTTTGACAGAATATTGCAGCTCTTCAGGCAGTGGTGGCAGTGATGACTTTCTCTCAACTGTAAGACATAGCTGCCATTAATACAGTTAAGATGTTTATCTGGAACTTCACAATGCAGATCTTTTAGTCCAGCTTTCATAGTACATCTCAGTCCTGTGAGCAGTAAAGTGATAGTGTGATTTTGTTTAGTCTCTGGTAATAAATCAGAGATCAAGATCATGAAATTGACTGTGTATCTAGAGGGACAGCGCAGTGAAAAATGAAATATGTTATCATGACGCTCTATGATGCATTTCCAGTAAGGCCCCAGGTTCTTAAATAAAAACATGATTAAAAACCTCAGGTCCCAAACAAACAAGCATCCTTTTGAATTTAGTTTACTGGGCGGAGATAAAATGAAGAGAGAGATGTCAAGCACTGATTTTCCTTTGTATCAGCTGTCGAGATGTTGCAATTATGTGTTGAAGCCCAAGGTACTGTGTTAATTAAAAACAGTTTTCCATCTGATGAAGACAAAAATATGAAAATATGCATGTGTGACAAATCCTTTCCTTCTCTTGGCAGGTGAATCACTATCTTCTGTTTCTTCTCACTGTAGTTCCTGTAGATTGACGTTTTAACCAGTCAATGGCTGTCTAGTATGGCTTCCCAACGCCACTCTGAAAAATCTATCGATTGTGACAATTGTAGCAGCTGTGACAGGTTCTTTATTTACATAAAACAGCATTTGGACACAGAGTAAGATACTGCTTATAAACAATTCTCTGCATTCAACATGAAGCAGTAAACCCACAGCAGTAAAGTAGGAGATGTTACCTGTTTCTGATCTCGTGATATCCATTTGGAATCTATTGAACCCAAGGACAGGTTTGGCACCAGGTGGTATAAGAGCTTGGCTATGAATACCTGCAGGGGTGAAGGAACTGTGATGAGAAAACTGTTGCATTTCATTCATCCATCCACTTTCTAACCACTTTATCGAGTACAGGGTCGTATGAGGAGCCGGAGCCTATTCCAGCAAACAATAGGTGCAACACAGGATACACCCTGTATGGGACCCCAGTCCACTGCAAGGCACACTGACTCACTCCACGGCCACTTTTCCCAGAAGCCACTTAACCTTCCAGTATGTCTTTGGACTCTGGGGGAAAACCAGAGAACCCAAAGAAAACCCACACAAACATGGCAAGATCATACAAACTCCATGCAGATAGCACCCCAGGAATTGAACTCAGGGCCCCAACACTGCGAGGCAGCATTAATAACCACTGTGGATCTGTGCGACTGCCCCGCCCACTGTTACTTTTCTCCTTTAAAAAGAAAAAAAAGAAAGAACATCACTAAAGAACCCAAAATTGATGCGAAGCACAAGTCAGTCCATTGAGCCTGGGATGTAATCTGGCGGTGTTTATATTTCACTCATAACTCTGCGGTGAGACCTACTGCACTTGTACTGCCTCATTTCTCTCAATGAAGGGAAGTGTGTAAATTCTGTTTTTGGTATTTACCGAATCATTATGTTGAGCAAGGTTTGCAACAGGTTGCATTTCGAAGCTCTTGCTGAATTAAATCTGCAGGGAATGTGTGAACTACTGCACATTGCTTCTTGACTGGATTTTGCTTAGAAAGCATTTGATAGTTATCATTTTGGAAGGCCTTCCGCCTTCTTAAGTTACACATAATTGTCCTAAAAAACATACATAAAAATCCAACTAAGAAAAACTGGCTTAAAAAATGGTGTCCTAGAATTGCCCATCTGGGACTAAATCATTGCTGTTAGAAAGCTGACCACCTTGAATACCTTCTCCCTATTGACTGCTTTAGATTAAGAGACTTTCAATCCTTTCTCCAATGCTAATAATAGCCAAATTAATCTCTGTTGGTACATGATATGACTATAATAAGACCTAATCAGATTTGTGGACCAGAATATATACATAAAGAACCTTTTAAGAAATCATTTTTATTTAAATGATGCTGTCTAGATATGGAAATGGATATTAGAATAAAACATTTTAAAAACATTTGATTGTTTTGTAGTAACAAAACTGGAAATTGCAAGTCATTCTCAATTTGCATGTAAACCTGTGAGTTTTTTCACATGACTTTACAAACCACAAGTAAATAGGGGAAGTTTGTCTGAAAACAGAACGCAACATTCAAAATGACTGGATTTCACATCTACATTTTATTTACATTATAAAAAAACTAGTTAATGTCACAGAGAGGTGGGTGTATTTATCTCTCAATACTTGTAGCCTTCAGAATGAATAAATGTTCAGTGATTCAGAAAGGCAATAATGATCTACTCTTTCAAAATCACTCGCCAAGGGCAGCGCTAAAGATTATTCTTTTGCCTCTGACCAACCAAATCTTTTCTCATCAACCACCAGAATTTATACAGCCCCATCTTTAAAGAAATTAAGATGAAAAAGCTGATTACAATCAGACGTCAGTTTTGGAGCTTGTCATAAGATTTTAAAAAATCCACACAGAAATTTTGTGTTAATGTGTCTGGTTTGGGGTAAACAGAATACCTGTGATCAGTGACTTAATCAATAACAACGTACAATAGCTTATTGGTTCTTACAAGAAAAATTCATTTGTAATTAATTTAACTGATATTGCAGACAACTAGAAACAAATAAATCCTAGTTGCTTTTATGAAATGTACACATTGTTAAAAGCCAAATGTTTTGTTTGACAAATAGTCTACCTAGAATGAGCAACTGAAGTCTGACCCTACCCAATCGCCTGCAAGCCATTTGTCTTTAAATACGTCCCAAACAACACAGCCACAGCTCTGTAGTACCACACCTCCAGCACCTGTCCTAGGCCTCTTGGAAGACAGGCGCATCCCCCACTAATTGCATTGCATGTCTATAGCACCCTGTGGACTGCAGGGGTCGCTGAGAGCAACCTACCTTAGTGGCACTCAGTCAACTGTGTGCTACCACTTGGGGAATCCTACTTACATTCAGCTAGTGACATGACCCAGGCTCGAACCCGTGATCAAGAAGCCCATCCTGTGCTTGAGGATTTGTTTAATAATCATGAGCGCAATATGTCATGGAACAAGTCCACTCCATCCTGTTCAAGCATCATTTGTCAGTGCTGCTGTATCTGGTGAAACAAGTTCAATACCAAGCTTTCAATAACTGATCTCTGGAGATCACCTCAGCCAAGTGCATCTTTCTCACTCCTTCCATCTAATTTGGAACTGCTTCTTCCAATTTAGGATCGCAAGGGAGCCGAAACCTATCCCAGCAAGCACTGGGTGCAAGGCAGGCTACACCCTGGATGTGATACCAGTCCAGCCCCACACACTCACACTAGGGTCAACTCTCCCAGAAGCCAATTCACCTAACAGTATGTTTGCAGAATGTGGCACCCAGCTAAGAGCCATGCAAACAGAGGGAGATCACACAAACTCCACATGGACAGTTCCCAAGGTCCTCAATTGAATTCAGGGCCCTAGTGCTGCGAGGCAGCAACGCTCAATCTAAAACATTAGTTACATACTGCAAATATAAAGGAGGAATTGATTGGCTACAGCTTTAACAACAATTCTTCACTTCCTCCTCACAATCCCTTTCTGAAGCTAAAAAAGCAGCCATGGGCACATGCACAATAAAAAGTTCTCATTGTGCTGAGTCCTTTTCTGTGATGAAGACAATAACGTGGCGTTATGAAATGGATTACTCATAGTCAGAATGGAAAAGACAAAAGCACAAGCATTCACATCTCTACTCGTTACAAATGTCTTCTTATTCTTTTGGGAATGATTCAGTAATGGGTTGGTGCTATCAATCAACATCGTACAAGCTAGCCACAGAGAGCAGACCGCACTTCATTTCTCAGCTCTCAGCAGCTCCATTTGATTGCTTCGATTTCTCTTCGATCAATGCCTACCCACACGCTTCATGCCTTAAAGATGTATTTGCGCACTTCAGTCCATAAGCCCCTTTGAAGAACCATCTGTCTCTCTTGCTGTAGGTCTTACGCTTAAAATGTTGTGATGTTACCCAGATGTGCATAACATGCAACAAGCAATTCAATAACATGTCAAGGAAATGCAAACACATTATCCTCTGCATGGTATCCCTCGTGTGGAGTGTTGACAAAGGTATGCACAGCTTTAGAGTGGGGATAAAGGGTGCTTCTGTGTGAAACACACTCCATTCTGCACCTTCAGCAGACATCCAATAGTCTTTTCATCTTTCTCTGTGCTGTATATAACAATCATTTCCAGTTTTTCAGTTCCATGTCCACTTCGCTAACCTGTAATATTCAATGCTATCTTTCTACATTGCCTGTAAGTTGTCTGTTTTATAGGTCTCACATTTGTTTGTATTTATCATGTTTGTTGCACATACCACACAAATGTCTACTTTTGCATTCGAGTCCCTACCTCAAAGTTGAATATTTACAGTACTGTATGTTTCCATTCAATTCAAGAAACAACTAAAAAATAGTGAATAACTTTCATGTTTAGTAGTTTTAGCTATTATCATCAGTAATAAAACACAGACACATTTCTACCTTAAATTCAATTCAATCACCAGACATTAACCAGCTTCCTCCAGCTCTACGCGACCAGAAATCAATGCGAAACAACTTTCATCAGAAGGGTTTTTTTTTGCCTCTCTATTGTGTGGCAAGTTATCAGCACACGCTGTTTGGTTTGTACAAAGAGGGCTGCAGCAGATGGGCAGCAAAATAATCTCATTTCCTGTCTCCTTAAGGGCTTCGATTAATTTAAAACAATTCCAGCTCCATGAATCAATGTGTCTGGTACTTAGCGTCAGATACTCAAACACAGAAACACTGTAAAAACAAACAGTACTGAAAGGTCAAGAGGAAATCAACCCTTGTGATCCTTGTCATAAGAAAAAAGAGAAGATGGTTATTTCCACAAAGTATCAAAGAGATAAAGGAGATTGTAACCTTGCAGCAAGGCTATCTGATTTGCATTAGAAATGATCGGTATGCTACAGCTATCATAAGACTTTTAAAAATGCATTAAAAAAGGCATAAAAAATGTGTACCATTACTTAATTGAATACAAGTGCTTGGCAAATTTTATCAGATACTCAGACACTGCACAAAGGCGATTCAAGATATATCTGATGCTTAAATAAAGTAAGTAAGTTAAATAAAGTAGTGTAGAAAGGAGGCAGTTCAGTGGATATTGGGTCATGCGATGATCCAGATCAGTGTGGAGCACCCTGATAGGGTGTTCATGCTGAAGAGCTCAGGTATCTCAGAGAGTTTTTCAGCACTGCCTGATCCCTCGTGGGGCAGCCAATGGAAAAAAGGACAAGGCCCGACAGTGAGACTGAAGGCCTCACCTGCTTTTCATATCCTCTGCTCCCATGCCAGGGATGCAGCGCTAAAACAGCAATACAGTATGTGTATGAACCTGCAGCAGTTATGCACAAAAGAGAAAAAGAGCACTCTGGTCACAGCTAATGCTGATGGTGGGGATATTGGGGTGCTGCAGGTCATCACAGAGGCCCAGAAATAACACTTGTGCTGGCTGTGGTAAAAAAAAACAACAACAATGTGTAGGATAGCCAAACAGAGGGCTCTTTCAAAATACAATCAATTCTGTGCATGGCCTCTCGGTTTCTATAATTGATGCTTCAGTGCAATGTATTCCACCCACAAGCTCTCACCATGTATGAAGGCTAATCATTTTAATAATTGTATCCGTGGGAGTTCTTAAAGTTCAGCACTTTGCTCTCCAAAGGTAAAGTGAAACAGCAGGAGTGGGGCAGCAGTGACATCAGCTCTCGGGACTCGGAGACTGAAGTACCTTAACAGGAGTTGCTGATTCGGGGTTCATTTGGACCATGGGGGAAATTAGCACAAGCCCAGCAAAGTCGTTTGGCCTCTCGCAGGCTGTCAGGATAGAAATGGCTCCCCCCTGGAAAAGACACAGACACACATTTAGAGCTGCAGGCCTCCTGGGCTGAAAGTAAACTTAATACAGGGTTAGTCGAAATGTTGTCAACAAGTATAAATGCCAAATAGTTTACTAAAGTTTTGTTTTCTCCTCCACAGATGGCGAAGGATTGTAAGGTAACTTTGATATTTATGCTTTCGTTTGAAACCTCTTTGTGTCACGGTAACCCATGTAATTAATTTGTAATAAACTGTCAAAGTTGTCGACAGCAGCTTGACCAACCCTGTATATGACAAGGAAGGTGCTATATTCCTAAACAGAGCAGCAAAAAACATTAGCAAACATCTATCCATCCATTTTCTAACTGTTTTATCCAATTTAGGGACATAAGGGAGCTGAGGTTTATGCAACGGGGGCAAGGCAGGATACAGCCTAGACAGGACACCAGTCCACTGCAGGGCACACACAGACACGGACAAAGATACACACACACTCACACCAGAGCCAGGTCTCTTAGAAGCCAATTAACCTACCAGTATGTCTTTGCACTCTGGGATGACACCCACACAAACAGCACATACAAACTCCATGCAGATAGCACCCTAGGACAGGAAATGAAGCCAGGGTGCCACCAAGCCACCCTTGCAAACATCCTGTGACTTTGAAAACAGAATATTTGTCACTGTGTTGTTTTTCATTTGTGTTCCATGTCTCTTGGACATTTGAACTTTAAGCCACGCAAATGTGGATAATGGCTATTTAAAAGTCACAAAGTAGCCTAATACCCTAATACAAAAATAAACCTTTTAAGAAAAAGTAAAAGTGAAACTTGTGCCAAAAACTCTAGGCTTCATCAGTTGTCTCTGTTATTTTTAGGAAACCCACACTGGTAACCAGACCTTCGGCAAGATACTGTATAATGAAATACTCCCTCTGTTATTCATCAGTCAGTCTAAAATGTCTTTGTGACTGTAACCATTTGGATTGTTAGGCTGATTCTATCAATTTAGTTTGTGTTTTTGTAAGACTTTCACAGAGAAAATCAGCACAATGTAACCATATGATATGAAATAAAAATAGAGCCTAATTTCCACCTACCAATAATAAAAACATTGTTATTATTAGGATCACTTCACAAAATAATGCACTTAAGAGTTACTTTTTGACAAATTCTCCTTCACTTGACATTTCTGAAACACCCTTTCAGGGTAGAGAGAGGTAAGAGGACATATTGAAGTTTTTGCCTTTTCTGTTGGCAGCTTCTGCTTTTTAGGTTTGTCAAGTGTCATTCTACAGCTCACCTTAATTGTTTTTCACCTTATGTAACAATAATAACAAGGGTGATGCAGACACTTAGGAGAACAATGGTGCTGAGACTGCAGCCTGTTTTTATACCACTCAGCTCTTCACGAGATAATTGATAGCCACATTATTTTCTTTTCCAGTGTCAAGAAATCCTCTTGTTAATCTGATTCAATAAATTCACCTCCAACCGCCACAGGATTCAGGATGATGCGCCTGTTATGAGTGTTTGTGTTTTGCCACCTAAATTAGAGAATGCTATTTTTAAACACAGTGACCTTTCTGCTTCCATATCCATCAACTCCACAGCCATCCCCCGGGGTCTCAAAATGAACTCAAACACAAGAGCTGCTCAGCGTGACTCCAACAAATTGGGGGGTTGAAATGATTCCATTTATCACAATCTCGGTGGTTTGTTTATATCGGTCAACGATGCCTGACCAGCAGGACGGGTGAGGCAGTAGAGCTGGACTGAGTTTCTCGGATGGGAGGAAATGAGTCAGACTATAGCACATCAACCAGTATCAGAGGCCAGTGAGCTCTGTGGACAATATCATCACTGTGCTCGGGGCTGAAAAGCGAGGGAAGGGAGTGGGGGAAATGAAAGGGGAAGGGCAGTGTCTGTCTCTGATCACGAGTGACGCAAAGCTTCAGAAAAAAGGACCCAGGGGTTTCTACTGACTTCCAAAGGACCTCCTCCCATCAGTGTGGGGGATGCGATACAAAAGATCAACAATATACATGGATGTAAAATATTTTTTAAAAAGTTTTTAAATCAAGCCAGAGTAATGTAATGCGGTAGTCTGCCTTTGCTTTGGGACGCCGCATGTGCTTCTGCTAGCCCGCCTCAGCTCATCAGTGCGCATTGCAACTGTGGAAGGAGCTTAGACCGATATTTGTGTTTCATATGCATCTGGAAGCCCTGTGATCACATGATATCGGGCATGATGGGTTTTTGTTTTTGAAGGAACAAGCAGGGAGAGAATGGAGAATTCCGTTACCATGGAATGTCCGACAATGAAGACTGGAAGGCCAGGGTGGCGGCTCTTCATGATGTCGATGTGCTGCAGGGAGTCCCTGATGAAGATGTGGAAGTCAGAAATCACCATGCGGTCCCCCTCACTCTGCCCGTGACCCACTGTCAAATACGAGGAGGAGGAGACACCATTAGCTCTGTGTGCATCAGTATTCACCCAGCAGAAAAAAATATAAAGGTAATATAAATTACATACAAAAACACCTACATATGCCTGATAATGCTTGGAACGACTCAAACTGCTATGTAACAGGTGTCACCGGAGTAAACCATTATATTCAAATGGTAAAGAGTTCAACTTTGATTTCTCTTTGACACTCACTAGCCACAGATTTGGAAAGATTCTGAGCTAAAACGGCATGGCTAAGATGTGGTACAGCATGTATCCCACAAAGCACTGGAACAGTCCCTGTCAAGCTCCACCCCATTCTTCCAGTAGGACCAATTCCATTTGGTATTGTGATTAAGGGTAGGTGTATGTGCAATTCACCTGTATATACAAAAGGGCCCAGGGCTTTTTCAAAAATTTAAAAGCCTGGCAGAGAGAAGTGATGGGTTTCAGGCTCATGTTCCTCAAGTCAACCGCACACTGCCTGGCAGTGAAAGACGCCATCTGATGTTTGGCCCAGTGAAAGCAGGAGAAGAATAAGTAAATGTATCAGGAAGGGATGGAAAGAGCAGTACATTGATGAAGATGGAAAGGCCAGCAGAGAGTTACAGAGGAGATTGTTGGGTTACTGAAACAAGTGATATTCATATTGTGTATGTTCACAATATTCCCAGCTTTTCACTACATTCTTCTCCTCATCTGGTTCCCAGGTTGGAATTTATTGAACCTCCCCCAAGGCAATACACAATTGTTCTCTGCTTTAGAAAATCTGATGTGTCTGGGCTCTGAAGTGCCAGATTAACGACAACAACAATAAAAGAAGAATGCAAGGAGGAGCTGGGACTTGCAGTCATACAGTACATGGCACAATTGACAAAAGAAAACATGAAACAGAAGGAATGTATTAGATTATTATACAGATGGAACCACATGAATAATCGAGTATTGCAACACAGCTCCTTCAGCCTAAACAATAGCCGCAACACAATGCCTAGAAGAAAGCTCTGTTGCCCATTTGAAGATTGTGAAAAAGAATGTTCTTCTGCTAATTGAATACATCTGCAATGTAACATGTTACAATTTTTAAATACAGTATATGTACATTTTCCTCAAGAAACATTTTTGCAGATGACGTAGATCTCTAATAGAAGTGTCGTGTGGTGAAAGCAGAGCAAGATGCAGAATGCCGATGCAGAAAACAGTGACATTCAGGTAAAAGCTTAAGGTCAGATTTTCAATAAACAGTTCAATAAGTCAATGTCTTCATTTTAGCTCTGCTTATTTCTCTATATATTATATTTACTGTGTTGTTCTTTTCTGTTTATATACAATACATTGACAGTTCTTTTCTAATTTGGATCAAACGTAAGAACCAATGCCAGTTGGATTAAAAATTTAGAAAATGTGTTTATTTCACATTTGGCTTAGAATCACTACAACACAGAAAGCTCCTTCATCCCAGACTAAGTGAATGAAGTTTTGAACTATTGACCCTGCACTTATGCACACTAGTTTCCACTTTATCAGCAAAGAACCTAACAGTGATGTTGCTGGACAACATACCAACTGGGAAACTGGGAAGTTGTTCAGGAAAGTAAAATTAATGAATGTCAGAATTTAAATAACGGAACGGGACAATCCTCAACAGGGCTAGATCCTGTTGAGGTTTTGTAACAATATAACTAGTAACTTGATGATGCTTCCTGTTTGTAAACTGGCGGACACATGACTCAGTAATTGGCAAAAACCCAATGGTGTCCCATAAATGGTAAATTGTCGTATCTGGTAGTAAGGAATAAGTAAACGCTTATTCCATGCTGAAAAGAGAAAAAAAGGAAACACAATGTTTCAAAAACATTGTGTTTTTTTCTTCTTCTCTTTTTAGCATAGATTAAACCTTTAGCTGTTCTTTTCTTCTCTTTTCAGCATGGAATAAACCTTTACCTGTTCCTGTGCAGCCTACACATGCTGACGCAGCTCCCTATTTGAACTACATCTGGTGATAGTCAGGGAAATGACTACTTAGGATTGTGAAATCCAAGAGTCCATTCATCTGTCTTTCCATGCGAGTAGAAAACCAAAAGAGGAGAGCATAGGGGAGTGATTCTGGTAAAGCACTGGGGGTTAACTGTCTCTACGAGGAAGAACGCCCCTCTTACAAATTGCCGTCTGTGCATGCTAGAGAATGAGATACCTATTGTAGTTGCAAACACTGAGCAGGTTTGGCTTGGAGAAAAAATAATTTTGATGCGAGTATTCATGGTGTGACAAAGAGAGTCTGGCATCCAATTTAGAGACTACGCAGAGAAACAGGCCTGTATGATCCTTCTATCCATGCCAACCAGCAGGTCCTGTTAAATTAAATTTGCTGTAGAAACATTTTTCAAGGACTTATGTAATTGTGTTTGTATTCCGAAATGATGTGCTACTTCCTTAAAGACAAACAAAGGCATCTATTGCTTCAGTCCCTAGGTTGTGTTTCTAATTTTTGTGCTGTACACAGACAAACATTTTTGTGACAAGCCTTAACTTGTTAATCAAAATTTCCACACACACTGATTCAATCTGAACACCATTCCATAAAGAAAACTCAGTCTAATGAAACTTGGACTGAAAAACGTTTTACTCACGGGGGCCATAACACAAAATAAGCTCCTTGTTGTCTTTACACAATTGCCTCAGGGATCTTCAAAACCGTAGCCAGTAAAAAATAATTGGCTACCCAAAATCTAACTTTAGAGCTCTGCTTGAAACAAAAGCCCTCAAAATAAGCATGGCTTTGAGCTCATTATTGAGAACCGGGTACAAATCCCAAACCAGATGCTACTGCGCAGGAATAATTTCTTTCTGAAGTTACATTGAAAAACACAGAAAGACATCTACCCAGTTTTCTTTCAATCTAGCTACAGTTTGATTGAGAAGCATCCAGAGACGAGATCTGTTTTCATCTTCCCTGGCTGCTGCCGCCTCTAATCTATGATGATCATTCACAAATAAGGGTTCCTTTAATGTTCTAGGGAATGAAAGCACTATGGAACAAATACGCACTAGGGAAACATGACTCAAGCGGTTCAGAGGAACAAATAGACAAGATTAAAGGAAATGGACAAGGCCTGAAATCCTCTGAGCTTTATGTACTGGCTGAAAAAGGTACTCAGTTTTCAAGCAGTACTGATCCACATATACATACAGGTATGTATATTTGCCTGGAGTTTGAATATATCTCATTAACTTAAGAGTCTTTTTTTAACAGCAAGAAGAGTTATGGCACAGTTTTGCAACCCGTCAAGAACCTCAATTAAGTGAATCTCATTTACTGCCTTTGACATCACCCGCACTGGCTTCTTTGAAATGCAAATTTCAAATCAGGATAAAATTATAAAGGGAACAGGCCTGCTTTACACAAAGGATGACAGATCATTGCTTAGTGCTGAAGTAACCTTTTCTCACCTGCTCCAATCATGTTTAATGCTTTTAAGTCTTGCTTAAAATGCCTGACTAAAATGCCCGAATGTTTAGTTACTCTTCACAGGTCTGAAATGAAATTACTGGATTTTATCTAGTTTCTCTTCATTCTGAAAGAATTTGACCATTTCATCACAACCTCGAGCACTGAACTAGAATTCACAGCCCAAAAATGCTGAACATGAAATCCTGTTCCTTTGAGAACTACAAAGGCCAAGGGGAATACTGTTATTGAGAATGTAGAAAATATAAAATGCTTAAATCATCAAACATAAAGTCTTAATGTGTCATTCCCTCACAAATGAGTGTCAAAAGACCTCTACAGCAAAACCCAATGCTGTTCTTTTAGAGAACATGCTTCAAGCTATGATTGTGCTGGCAATCATAGTGTTAAGAGCGAGTTATTATGAACCCTGTGCAGGTCTCTAAGAGAGTCGGATGGCTTACGAGTCTGAGGAGGGTGAGGCAGAAGAGTGGTCAGTAGTTCCAGGCTAGGATGAATTTGGGTTGAGAGATCAGCGAGGAAAACAATTAGAGACGAAAGGCGAGATGAAAGGGTTGTCAAGATGGGTCTTCGTATCGGTGGTCAGAAGTAAAGGACGTTTCACGCTCAGGAGGCGGATAAATTCCTAGCACTGAGCAAGGACTACGAGGGAATGGAGGGTTTAAATAGTGAAGGAAGAGGAGATTGAATAATGAGGATTAATTTATGCTGGTTGCGCTCGTAACACATAGCTTGAACTGTTTCCCTCTTCAAAGAGTACATGAGCATATACCATCTTGTACGCTCTATCAAAAACTGTATATGAACAAATGAGCTGCTTTCTTCACTGTTAGCCTTACATAGTGCTGGTAAAGGAATACACAAGCAAATCTATTCAAAACAGCTTCTGCAATATCTAGGCTGGGAGAGACAGCCAAGAGCTGAGAAGTTGAGTTGAAGTTGAACTGAAGTTGAGTTGAAAGCAAGGGCCTCAGCAGAGAGCAGAATAAAACCTCAGAAGCTTCTTCTGCCTAAAAATAACGCAGCGCTTTATTTGTAGAGTACTTTGTGAGCTCACAACTGAGGCTCCTGCCAATTTGAGGGAATAATGAATGGTAGGATATACAGAATCTCTTGGACATGAATATTTGAAAAGAATATTTCATCTCTTGCAAAATCGTTGAGAATATACTTAATTTAGTTGGGCGACCATACGACTGTGAGACAGGATGGTATATTCAGCTGTGCATCTGTGCAGAGATGAATTGCATGACCAAACGGGAAATCAAGTGTAAAACGTCTGACCGAATTTTAGCTCCACATTTCAAATTCAAATAATCTTTAAACATCTGCTGATGTAACAGCTCTCACTCATATTGCAAGACAGTCAGAGTAACATCACCACCCTCTACTGCTACACTAAAGAGACATGTGAAATGTCATAAAAGGTTCAGCATGTGTCTGGGCTGTGTGGGTTACAAGTTTGGAAGTGTCTGGGATGGAGGTTCGAATCTATGTTCTTTGGGTCACTAACACCTTTCAGTCATTGAGAATACCGTGAAGTTTTAAAGGGTTAAAGCATAACAGGTCTTACCATTTAAAATGACACTTGATGGTGGCCACTCCCTAGGACTAAACTACCCAAAGCAAGAAACCTGCCTTTTGGTGAAGAGGTTTTGACGTTTGTCTTGGTTGTGCAGGTTGGGAAGGCTGAAGTTCCGAATATAAGATATTACGCTGACAACAAGTCTATATATTCAGGTATGCTTAAATTCTGTGGTTTATACTGCGGTTACAAGCCTTCTCACAGTCTCAAACTAAAGACTATTCTTGAAATTGTTCATCCTGGACAGCCTGCAGTGCTTTTCACCTTTCTGTTTCCATGCCATTAGGTTTTACATCTTTTTTTGTTACATGGATCTGCTGGAGACATGAGGGGAACATTTTCTTCACTTTGGGCAAATCACCAGCCCTGCAGGAAATGTGTGAAGTGGGCAAGCCGCCCACAGAACAAAAGTAGGCTGGGAACCTAATTAGGCCTACCAGCTACTTTCATGCATTCCAGCCCGCATTCACTGCTCACTTGCCTGAGAGTAACTTAGGAAAGCAGTCTCAAACTCCAACAATATTCAGCTCTATACTACCATCAGTCATCTTTCAAGCACAAGAACAAAGGCTGCTGACTATAATGCTTCTCCATCACATGCAGTGAATAACTCTGAAAGGTCTGTAAAATTCCAGAGCCCCATTAGAGATTTTCAACTGACAGACTCCAAGAGTGCGGTTAAAAGCAATGCATATTTTTTGGAGAAAGCACAACTGGAGACTCCAACATTGCTTATTGACATGCATAATCTTGCTACATCAATATAAAAACCCAAGCAGACCTCTGAGCCAGTAAAATAATAAGTAACATACCGTATGGAGCGAGTGGTTACATGAACTCTTAAATGCCAACAAGGTCAAGTTTGTACACACAGGAGAGATCCCAGTAGAGGCAACTAATTCAGCTCAACCCTGACACATAAACTCAAAGCATCTCTGTCTTGCTTTTGGATCTCCTTCCATTAGTTTTTGGAAAGAATACAGAGTACAGGCTCAGCACCTTGCTTGGTTTGCAGCCCGTGTAACAGAAGGGATCTGGGCTCTGTCTAATTTTAAATCGAGGCTACACGTCCAAAAAGCAAAACTGCAAACATCTATGAGATGAAAAAGAGCAGCAAGTGTAATCAGCAAAAAGTGTGCCAGTCAGAATCAATGTTGAAAATCAAACCTGATAAGATGCTGGAGAGGACAGCAGTCCCAAGTACTCACAGTCCCCCCCCCCCTCCCCAAAACAAAACACTGTGCAAAAGCTGAGCTTTCACCTTGGCGAGAGACTCTTCTACAGTAGTTTTTTTTTAAGAAGAGATGCAAGGACACATCAATCATTAATACAGATTATTAATCTTGGAGAGGCACCAAACTGAGCAGCACGTGTTTGTAACTAGTCCTGGGTTTTTACTGAGATTGCTCAGCCTGATTGGCAAGAAAAACACACATCCTGATGTCTTATTAAAGTGGCGAAACTTGGAATGTCGATTCTTCGGGCTAGGCTCTGATGAATAATGCAAAAACAGATTAATCTGTTCTCCTGCCCTTTACTGACAAAAGTACAGTACACAACTGATATAGAGATAGTACATATAATAAACCTTTTCCATCTCCACATGTGTAAACAGATAAATCTACTGTTTTTTTAAATATATTCCAATTATCCTATTGAAGGCGTTTTTAATGGATATAGTGGATTTATTTCTGGTTCATTTTTAATCAAAAATGCACTTGGCAATTTTCTGATTGCGTATGCACCATTCAAAAGAGGCTGTCATTGACAAGGATGCTTGCCTCTTTCCTGATGAATGTGCAGTTGCTCCTTTTATAGAATCAGCATTTAAAGTAATTAAGAAGCAAGAAAAAATGCTTTTGCGTGCCTCTTGAAAAGCTTTGACACTCTTTGTAGGACACAAACATCAGCCAGTCATTTTCCACTTAGGATACTGGTGTACTGCTGCACAGATTTCTTTTCACCAGTGTTTTAAAATCTGTTCGGAGTTTTTAATTGCTCAGTACTCAAAGTCTTTCTAAACAATTTGACTCTGCCTATTTCTTGAGCCACAAGTAAATTAAATAAAACTATTTGGTCACATAAATCAGGTTAGAATGTACATTTGTGGCTTATTTCAGATTTTGAACCTTGATGAAACACTGCTATTCTATTATGCAATGGAAAGGGTGAAATATTTTAATATGGAAAGGTATCAACTGTTAAAACACAGATGTATCTTTCTGTGTCTGTTCCTAACACAGAGTGGGTTTTTATCTGCACAGATATCCTGGCAGTCAGAACATGAAGGATGCCAAACATTTGATATGTAACTCTATCAAATATAAATAAACTAAATAAAGTTGAACTGCAGTTCAGAGAGGTAAATTATGTAAAGCAAGCACAGGCTGCATTTTAAACATCTCACTTAAAACTAATCTAACTTCTTGTATCATATATGACTATAGAGGTACCCTTTAAACATGTTATTTTTAAGTAACACTAATAATGCTATGACCAAAAATGTTTTTTAATTCTTGTTAAAAATGTATCATTTACATTTCTGCAATTTCCCTCACGGGATCAATAAAGTATCTATCTATTTCTGTGCAAAAATAAAAAAAACTGTTGTCTTCAGGAATATAATTTCAAAGCTGTTGGTTAACTGTAAAATTTAATGTTTGTTGATTTAAGAATAATGTTTTTTAACAAAAAAAACAAGTTGCAATCACAAACACACTGTTTAGAAGCACAAGGTTTGTTCAGAACTATTCCAAATATCGAACACAATGTCATCACAATGGGGCCCATTAATTTTAAACCCTTCTGTGCATCACATTATACCAGAGCACGAATCACTGAGGCCTTACATAACAAACAGGCACTGGGGGAGATATACTGCATATGATTGTAAAGTGAATTGAGATACCATTTATGTGCACAGCTGATAGGAATTGTTTTTTAAAAAGAATCAGTTTTTTGCCACTTTGTGATAATTACTGTTCAGTCTTTCAAAGAGCAACAGCATTTTAGTGCATCTGTGCTTGATAGGTATCATCACACGGATCAAAGCCTTAGGCACATCCTGGTAAAGGACACCTTAGTTATTTTTCCCGCCAAATCTCTAATGTTTTTTTAATTTAAAATATAAGCATAGCCTTAAATAGAAATGCTTTGAACAAGACTTCCATTCACTTGAGCTTCTACATTGGGCCATGTCTAATGTATGAGAAACTGGAGCTTGGGTTTCAGGCAATAACTTAATGGGTTTGGTCAGCTTTAGAGAACTGTTTTCCTACTGAAGTCAAGAATGGTACATGCATACAACCAGCTGGGGTGAATATTCCATTCATTTATTAACAACGTAACCTGTGGCACATCATTCCTTATGTTATTTGTTATACTAATGTCCTACAAATGAACTCACTGTGTAAAAAATGAAATTCACTGGATAAGTACAACACAAGCAATCACAAATTACATGACAAAGTTGGTCAGATGACTTCTCTTCTCATCATCTTTGCTCCAAAAAGGCAGATGAAATTCGGGGACTGAAATGACATTTCACATGTCTTTTAATTCCAATGCATTTTAGTCAGACAGGATTCTGTGACCATTATCCCATCAAAATGCAAGAGTGCATAAAAGTGTATAAAACAATTATCCAGCTCCTTCTCATCTTAATCCACGCAATTATAAGTGGTGTAACAAGAAAAGAAACCTTTGTTTGTTGAGGTACATCATGTTTTAATCGTATAAATAAAAACGTTTTAAAATATAGAGAGCCTAAAGTACATGGCAAATGTTAAGTGAAGATTATCTCCACAAAATACACCTTAAAATGAAGTAAATCCGTAATGACTCATGTAAAAGCTTTAAAGTGGAGGATGAAACAATTAACCTAATACTGTACTTCCCACAGCCACCTGAGGTTCCATTGTTTTAAGATGTTGATCAGTGTGATGTCCAGAAGCAAAAAATAAATAAATAACAAACAGACATCTGACCATCGGCACAACCAACCACTGATCACCTCCCACTATAATCAAAATACAGCATTGTCATCAACCATTTCCACCTCACCAATTACACTATTTGCATTATTTTTTGATAACTGACTGAACTGTTCCAGGAAAAAAGAGACAGGAATGAGAAGATGAATTGCCAAGGGAGGGAAATTTCTCACTTCCTGAGGAGAAGCCCTGAACCTGAGCTCCTCCCCCCTTCCCCATACTCTACCCTGGGGGCTCTGTTTGGTGCCAAGGCAGCCATTTCAATTGGGATGGGAGAGCAGAGATCACACGAACGATATGGAAGTAGAAAGAAGAATGTCATTATAGTAAGAAAATGGTACACTGACTCTGCAGGGGGCAAAACAAAAAAAGATGGCTAGCATGTTGAGCCCTGGTTCATCCTCAAATCTCAGGAAGCAGGCAAAGGAAAACTGGGATTATTTTTAACCCCCCCCTTCGGAAAGAAATTGTCAAAGTGTCTACCAAAAGCTGAAATACTGCATTTTGAGCTGTATGGAAAAAATACTTAAAATCTAATCAACATATACATATGGTTTTAATACTCCAGATGGTAGTAAGGGCAAGATTATATAGGCCAAGCCTGTGCTGTTTTTATCGTGTATGTTTTATCTAGGGAAAATATTTCCACAGAGCTTGCCTCTTCTTATTTCAGTTTGAGTTTCATTTATGTTGCAATTCGCGATTATCATAAGCAAACCATTTCTTTTCAACCACAGCTCACACCTGCCTTCTTCATTTTACAGTTTCTCACTGGACCCTGACCATCCCTACACTGCCAAACAGACATAGTAAATTCCTGTGGCCACACATTCCTGGAACAATCCATTTCTGAAAAGTTGAAAATGACATTGTAACACAATTAGTTCATCATGTTACCTTATCATGACTAGGCAATTTCTCCGTGCATTACTGAACTAAGGGCATTCAAAACTAGAACGTTTCCTCTTCCTTTCACAAGTTTAACAGCTATGGAAAATTAATCTTTTTTTTCTGGCAGAAATTAAACAGTTTGACTAGCAAAATCCTAGAGGCAAACCAAAACGCTCACTATTCTGAACCATCCATAATATATTTAGAATTTTATTTCTTACCACATTTGTCAGACTGGAATGACTGTGTTCTGTTTCAAATGTCAAAAGACCACACTTCCCATCATTTCTAATATAAAACAATGCTACAGATAAATCAGCAATTTCCTCAGCTGTCTTGTGAAACCTCTTCCTGTACACACATTTGTATCAGGAATTTACACTGTTGTTACAAATAATGTGTGACATTCCATTAAAACTAAACAAAGCAAATGTGGTTGACCTGATGGAGTTTATTTTGGGAGCAAAATATAAGTATGAGAACTATAAACGAAACTACTAAGATGGACAAGGGTGCAAAGGAATTGTTTCTGATTTATATAACAAAAGAGAAAGATTTAGTTTATGGTACTAGAAAAATAATGTACTGCTTGAATAAAACGGACATTTCAAAATTACTACATTAATAACTACTTCTTTAGACAGAATTCCTAATGTATTGCATTTATCATAGCATTTTCAGGCAGCAGCACTGTGTTATTAAAGAATTATGTTGAGCATGCTGCACATGAGTCTGTATTCCTGTTTCACTTTGAGTCAGAGACAACAGATGTGATACTCTAAAGACATACAGGAACACATCAAGGAAATGAAATTACTTGCATGACGCTGGTTGGCTGTTTTTATTTTATTTTATCCTTGAAGCAAACAAATGTGTTTTACTGGAATTTCTTCAGCCAACATATGGTCTTGGTTTTAACAACTTCTAAAATAACCGGTAACAACATCCACCACCCTGTCTAGATACAAAGGTTAGATCAACTACAGGACCATATGTAAAAATATTCCACTCACAGAGCCAGCTACTTTTAACACCAATGCCTAGTTTAATTAAAGCTAAATACACAATAATGCCAGGAAAAAAAAGCAAAAAACATGACACGACAGAAACAAGTGGTTCATTATAATCGAACCACATACTGTATTTGAAGTATAAACACAGGGGAATTTATATCTGCCCTGTTGTACTGAGAAAACTAATTAATACTTCTTCTGCTCCTGAAGCCCTCCAGCCCTCCAAAGACCAATTCTGCCCTTGGAAGGATGTGTCCTTAAACCTTCGAAGGTATAGACATAGTGCATACTGTAGAAATTCAATGTACAGTAACACCTTGGCCATCAAGTCTGAAATATAAGATGTACAGTATAAGTATGTGTCTTACTCAGTTCGCACACTAAAAAGAAATATCCAAAACAAAAATACAGGAAAACATTAAACATGTACCATTTTCTTTCTTCAAATGTCAATGTTTGAAGTTGAAGTATACAGTACATGCGATGCAAAACTAATTTTGCTGCTTTGGATACAATAGTGACGGGGACACTACACTATAAACAGGCGCCGTCCTTTAGATGAGACGTAAATCCGAGGTCCTGACTCTCTGTGGTCAATAAAAATGACCTGGGTGTTTCTCAAAAAGAGTAGGGGTGTAACCCCGGCGTCCTGGCCAAATTTCCCATCGGCCTTTATCAATCATGGCCTTCTAACAATCCCCCTCTATAAATTGGCTTCATTACTCTGCTCTCCTCCCCACTAATAGCTGATGTGTGGTGAGCGTTCTGGCGCACTATGGCTGCCGTCGCATCATCCAGGTGGATGCTGCACATTGGTGGTAGTGGAGGGGAGTCCCCATTACCTGTAAAGTACTTTGAGTGGAGTGTCCAGAAAAGCGCTATATAAGTGTAAGTAATTATTATTATTATTATTATTATTATTATTATTATTAGATGAGGTTTTATAAAACCACACTAAGAAACCTTTTCGTAGCCTTCCAAAATAAAACACCAAAATAGGAAAAAGTATTAATAGAAGAATAGAAGTTTATTATTATTATGACAAAGTTAAACAGATAAAATTCTGGCGTTTGCTCTGGACACCTAAAAGTCTCAATGCTAGTCTCACCTATCAGAGCAGCTAAATTCACAGCGAAGAAAGTAGTGCTCCTATATAATTAGTACCTATTCAGTCACTTTTTTCTGTAA
The DNA here is from genome assembly GCF_059453375.1 of Lepisosteus platostomus. Taxonomy (NCBI): domain Eukaryota; kingdom Metazoa; phylum Chordata; class Actinopteri; order Semionotiformes; family Lepisosteidae; genus Lepisosteus; species Lepisosteus platostomus. The sequence goes on from NC_142616.1 coordinate 57,234,547, forward strand.
TTATTATTTAGATTTTTATCCAGAACATTGACAAAATCTTCACAGTTCCACAGTAAGGAGGCTGGGTTTCTGACATTTTGCAAATTGTCAAGGTTTCGCTTTTGCATTTATGTTTTTACTGTAATGAATGGCAAATAAGCAGTTTGTGATCTTTGAAGAGAATGCAGCTTTTTATTCTGCGTCATCAGGAAAATGGTCTTAGAAACAAATGATTGTGTTGACCAACTTGTAACACTATTTTGAAGAAGTTGTCTTGTTTCTTATGACATATACTGTATAGTTTTTGGTGCTGTGTTTTGATTTTGCTTCTAGAAACTGCTGAAAGTTTGTATCTTTGAGTTCAGCGCTGGTTCATAAATTTGTTCATTTAAAAAAAAATAGTTTCACTGCTGTGAAAACTAATTTGATGGTTGGATTTAGAGGATTTTGGAAATCATTGGTAAAACTTTGTTTAATGTTTAAAAATATATTCTTTATGATAACAAAAGTGTATTGTATAATTATGTGCTTGTCACGCCCTAATGCAAAATGGATGGAAATAAAAGCATTCCTATCTGCCAGTTTCCGTCTTCTAACTATCCACTCATCCCTTCCCAGACCTGCTGAGGGTCAAAGTGCTGAAGAAACTTACTGGTGACAACATGGTGAAGTGCATAAGCCTTTGAACTCATTGTTGACAACAGATCATGGGTTCAAGTCTCTACTACAGACATGGTTGTGCCAACCTGTGACAGAAAAGGTAGTTTACCCCAGTTACTTCAGTCTCCCCACTGTATCAGTAGAGATCAACATTGCTTCTTTGCAGGTAATCCCTGCAGTGGACCAGTATCCAGTCTCAATCTGAGGATGGGTGTCAGTCTGGTCAATGCTATGGTATCCAGGATGAGTTCTGGCCTGATGAACCACAGTGCTCCAGGATGGACTTTTCCTTTTGCAACCAATTTTTTGCCTCCCAGCAATGACGTTTACAAGAGCAGAAAAGAACTGACAGGGTTTTGTACACTAAAATTAGAAGGATGAAAAATATTAGCAGATCTGTGATCGTAAAAAGCCCAAACGTCATACAAAAAAAAAGTCAACAGCTCCAGCAATGGCCACATCAGGTTTTTCCAAAAAATAATACAGCAAGCTGTGTAATATAGTGTTTTTTGTTTTGGAGCAAAGCACTCAATAGAGCATGCTTATTAAATGTTCCTTAATACTGTATCTATAAAATTAGCACAGGTTTAGTTTTGTTTGTGAAAAGTCTATGACATCTACTTGGTATATTTCTTTGGTTATACAGATTTGGTCCTATGAGTGTCTCATTGAATCACATAACACTTGAATGCACCAGAAGCATCTATTCCATACCTATGAACAGCAGGAAAAGATCTATGGACGTGTCAAGGGAATTTTCATAACAAAACTAAGGATGACAGTAGTCTGCTTTGTGAGAGTGAAAATGACAAGTGTGCACAGTGGGTACCAGATTGAAGTTCCCATGTACCAGAGTAGAAGGATCTCAACATTGATCTGAATGTTTCTATCTGTTGTTTTCTATCTAAATGTTTAGGGTCTAAACATTTAGGAAAGTAACTATTCGTTACTGCATACATTTTGACAATGCATATGTTCAGCTGAACTATAACAATATACTACCCCAAAGCCGAAAACAGGGTATTTAGGGGTTTTTTTTCCAGATTCAGTATTGCCATCATAAAAGCAGAAAAACATCATTTTTACTGGATGCAAATTTATAATAATATTCACAGCATTTTGAATTTTTTCCGGTAAGTGCAGAATCATTTTCATAACCAAACCTAAAGCAATTTTTGGTATTTTCCATGTTGAATTTGAATCGACATATTGAAGAGCTGGTGAATTTTGAAGAACCTCTTCAATTATCTGGAAAGTCTGTATAGAAAGAGGACTTCTAAAACATCTTCTGAGAGTCAACAGACAGCAGTAAATTTAGAATTCCAAATGGAAAGATATTTCTGCATGCCAGGTGCTACTCTGACAACCACTGTAATCAGTGAAGATCAAAATATGGAAACATACAGTAAGCATAAGAAACATAAGCATAAAATGTTTCCTGTATGTCATTGAAACTGATGTCAAACAGTAGCGTATGACATACAAATACATTTCATTTCCATGGAAACTGAACATCAGTTCTCTTTATTGAAGCAATAACATGAAAGTGATATATTGTCCTGCTATCTTTCATTTCCCTTTCTAAACACAGTGTCTTATCATGTCCCACAGTCTGATGATAATTTTGTGGAGAGCAGACTCTGAGGAAGGCTCCAGTTTAAGACACAGATGTGATTTTGCTTCACCGCTCTTTCTGTTTGAAGGGAGCTTATTCCTGTTGCTAGGAAGTAATTCCCAGGAGTAATAATTTACTTTGGAAAAATCGGGTATTTGAGCAGAAGTACACATGAGGTATAGTATGTGATATTAATTCACACACGGCAGATGATGTACCGTACCACTCATCACAAAATCAATGAATTGTAGTTCTGGGGGATTTTTTTTATATTTACTAAGGCATATCAATGTAAAAACAGCTCTGGAATATTCCACGCAATTGAGGCGCTAACATACTATATCCAGGTCTGAAATGAGATGAACATTGTTGCTGAATGAATGAAATGTGTGTTTCAACTTATTTGAGTCTATCCTTTAGATATTTAGATATTTAGATATTAGCAAAGATTACGTAGATAAGGATCTAGATAACAAAAACACCTTAACCACTGTTAAAAATGTTTAACTCAAATCTAGGATCCCCCCAAATTCTTCTGATCCTGTTATGGCATTCTTTTAAGTTTTCTAAATATATTTTTATATACAGAGCCATTATCATAACTCCTGTACCAATACTATGATCTGCCTTATGCACTAGGAAATACCCTATGAAAGGAAATTTACAGATAAGTCTAGTTTCACAGTCCTGTAGACCTTTGTACTCAGTAGCCTAATGTTGCTGGCTACACTATACTTTATTGTTTTGAATTTGACTCTTTTAAACATGCAATGTTTTGACTAAGAGTTTAGAAAAAGAAGTTTAAATATTACATCATAACTTGCCTCATTAGACTAACCTTTAGAATGCTTCAGAAAAAATGTTTATCTGTTTAAAGTAAATATTTCCACGTTGGCCTGTTTATCTATTATCCATTGGTACATTAGTGAGTTCAAAAGAGGGTGTTTTTCCACCATGAACGACATATTTATGTGGATATACCATCACTGGGTGAACACAATCTACCCTTATAAGGACAAGAATTCTATCCCTTTTGGAAGTAGAAGAAAGCAAAAAATATAATTTGGCAAACCACCAAGATTTAAGTTTTGGCAGGCATTGCAGTGAGTACCGCTGAATGTTTTTTAGTTTAAGAAATACACTTATATGCATTATCAGGCATATAAAATGTATTTATATATATATAAATATAGTGTATATTATATAATATTGCAAAGGCATTGCAGTGAGTATCTCTGGATATTTAGTTTAAGAAATATATAAATGATTATTAATATTATATTATTTATATGATATTTATTTTATTATATTATATTATAAACAATAAATGAGAATGCACATCTGTCAACTGCTCCACATCTGCCAATGATGACACACATCTGTGCTGTAGCTGTTGCTTAGTAACCTTTTTAAAGTTACAGACACTGACAAAATGCACAGCCTCTTACAGAATGGGAAAGCAATTTCCTATTTTAAGAAATACAACATGACTAATTTGAAAGTAAACATACTATGCACAGAAATAACTAGAAATAGGTCAAAGCTTGGTATAACGGGTTTATCACTGTTAAACCAAAGTAATTATTTAAAGTAAATTACAAAAACATTAATAATAATAATAATAATAATAATAATAATAATAATAATAATAATAATAATAATAATAATAATCCCTCCTTATTGAATATAATTCCCTAAACAAATCAGTATACATGAGAAATAGATATAGCAATCACTCTCTGCCTACTCCAGTTTATAGTTTTAGGATTAATTTTCAACAGAGAATAAATATAGAATGTGATTTAAACTTTTGAGCAGTGTGATTAAAATACAGTCCTTGATGTAATGTGGTTTAGTGCCAATTCTATATATAAGTGTAAGCAGGAGTAAGTGTGTAAAACAGAACATGAACAAGAAGAGAATTATTAACTTAAATACCACAGTTAACGTAGAATAGGTTCAAAGTGCTTACATAAGGCATTCCAAGAGCAGTCTTGCCTTTCCTTTTCCAAATGTAATTTGAATGCCCTGAAACTAAGTTTGAATGCACTGAGATATGACATACTGTACAACCTTAAAACAGCACTCTTCTAATGAGCCAGTCCAAAGGTTATTTTTTGGGAAATGTAGAAATCCACACTAAATGTTTTTTTTTAATGGAAAACAGTACTATCAGACATCTTTAAACACATTTGTTCCCTGGTCTTAAGTTTAACAAAATAAGAAGTATTGGTGATAAAACTGCAAAGTTGATTTTTACACTTCCATTTCTGAATTTACTGAGAAAAATTCTTCTTCTTTGTAAACCTAAAACCTGACTGCTTTACTGAAGCACTAAAACCACATGTGGTTCCAACACTTTTTTTTTGTTTTGTAATGCCAATCAGTGGGAAAAAAGAACTGCATTCTTAACATGAAGCATCATGTGATCAAGGAGTAAATTCGTTGAACACAGAGCTTGAATCTACTAGTCCAGACGACAAAATAAACTTTCTCAATAAAGTATACCTAGAAAAAATTAAAATAAAGAAAAAAATAATTTTAAGAAAACTGCTAAAATGACAACGAACCACAGAATAGTACTACAGTACATCCAAAATACATACCATAGTTGAAGCCTAAAGAGAGAATTAACTTTTCATTTGCATTTTCTTTAGAAAATTAGAGGCAAGAAAGACAATGTAACAGAAGTACAGAAAATAAGTGTCTCTACATAAGTATAAGTATAACAATTAATTAGTAAGTATAACAATTTCCCTGCTTTGTTGGACAGACTGGATGCTGTGTTATTGTGTGGTGAGAAAAAGGAATGCTTTAGATTGAAGAGTTAATTTAATAAAATACATTTAATTATTGATCAATTTAGTGTGTTGTAAAGGCTCTTTATAATATTAATAAAGTATATTTCAATAAAAAAAATAGAAAAGTTTAGATACATACTACAAAAGCCTTACCTGTGACCTATCCCTAACACTCTAACCCTAAGCTAAACTTATCATTACTGAATACCAACAAATGGGCATTTAAAATTCATATTATGGGAACTCCAAGAGCCATTAGTGTCTAGAAATACTGGATTTACCATACAAATTTTAAAACCCCTCATTAAGAGGTCGTGAATGTGATGAAATGTTATTTTGCAGAATGCACTCCTTTCTTTCACTATCAAAAGATCAGCTCAAAGCTTTAATGGCACAAAGATGTTTTCCGACATGAATAAACCATGAAGCGTCTGAAATGATTCTGTTCATCACTTCCAGAAACTTGGGGGAGAGGGTGGAGAGTCTCCTTGCTGGGGTTATTTCTGGTTTATGTGTTCAGCATAATGAGGAACACGTGCCAAGACACAGAAGGCAGCTGGGATTTTCTCATGTTCTCGGCTGAAATGTGCCACACTGCCTTCCTGAAATGTGTCAGCACTCCTAGGCTGCTAGGCGGCACAAACATCCGTGCATGTGATGCTGTGATTGGTGCAAGTCTGTGTGATACTCACCGTGATCGTGTGCAAACGCCAGCAGGGAATGTCCCGTCAGTGTCTGGGCCAGATCACTGTAGCCTCCACAGTGCTCTGCAGCCCCATGGGCAATAAAAACCAGCGCTCTGGAAGTAGGTCAGAGGTAAGAGGGAAAATAATCAGCTTGCGTTCACATGGAGATCACCTTACCCCACAGCCACCTCTATGCAGACACCCAACTTTTCTCTGCTCCTCTCACCCGCACTGAGGACATATTCATAAAAAATTCACCGCCATCCAGCTAAGTTTACACCTGTTAGGTTTTTACCTTTTGTGACAACACAATAAACCTCAAAATTGTGGCCTAATTAAAGAGATCCATTAGGCAGTTGGAATGTTCCATTTTCTTTTAATAGGGGAGTTTTGCTTTTAGCAGAAAGTGCTGTTACGTTGGCGTGGTGGAAACTGAGATAGGAGCAGAACTGTTGGATGGCAAAAGTTACAGTACTAGAAAATGCACATGTATAGCAACCCTGACAGTGAGAATGACAGGCAATAATGACTCGGTGACAGGTGACACTTTGAAACAATGGTATTTATACAGTATAAGTAGGGCAGCACTGTGGCGCAGTGGTTAGGGTTCTGGCTGTTTCTCTGAAAGAGTGTGTGTTCACTCTGGGTGAGGCACTGCTATTCCTATCCTTGAGCAAGCACCAGAACAGCTCCTCTAAAATACCCAGCTATTCAAGTGGGTGCAGATAAGTGGCTTTGGATAAAAATGTCAAATATATGGGTAACTGTAATAATGCTGCAAAGAAGTAAAGGTAACTTCTGAGCAGTTCTTATCTAAGGCTGAATGTGTGTAGATGTGTGTATGTTTTGCATGCAGACATCGGAGCAATGTAAACATGGAAGTCAATGCATCTACACACAATTATCATTATGTACCGTGTCTTGACAAACCTATTTCTGCTTTTCACAGTCAAAGCACAAAACATATATTACAGTAACTTAGGCTCCTTTTCAGTATGTACTTGTACCGGGAGGTTCAAGCACGCAAGAAATCAGTTCAAAAAGAAATCCAATAATTTTATGAAATAATTGCAGTTCTTTTCTTTTGCTTATTACACCTTGAATTTCCTGCCAGTCCATTTTTGTATTTGTACATTTCATTTGGCAGATGCTTTCATCCAAAGCGACTTACAATTGAAACCTGTCAAGATTTAAAACATATAACAGTAGTGTCACTGATGATTCTGCTTGGTTTCATGATATCATGTGTACCATAGGTTGAGTTCTTACGGCATTGTGTTGTATGTTTCTTTAGAAAATGTCTGTTAGAAATTCCAGTACAGATTGCGCATAATGCCTTTAGTAGAATTGGAACACACACAGCAGCACTGCAAAAAAAGATTGTGTCTTTTACTCCAAGCTCCGTTAAAATGATACAAATGGTAAAAATGACAGTGCAGCAAATGAGTCAGCTTACCATACACTCTAACCACACATCAACCCACTGATCAATACATCAAAACCCACTTCCACTATACTACAGTTGTGGAAGCAAGAAATTGTTTCAGAATGAGTCTCCGAAGGCATAAAAAAGATTCAAACCAGAGAGTGGGAGAGTGGGAGAAGGGACTGAAGATATCTGGCTGTCAGAAACGTGCATGTTCTGCTCAGAAGCAGATGGAGTGTGTGCATTATTTTGAAAAATCCAAAGAAAAGCAGAGGATATAAAAACAGCTGGTTGCAGAAAGTTGCGATTAAACCAATGCGCACATGAAATAGCACACTTCTTCAAAAGGCTGCAGGGGATGTCTCCCAAAACATTTTCAAACAAGACCTTATCTATTCCACAACACAGCCCAAAAAGGGAGAAATGCCCAGCAACACTGAGTGGCGCTGCCTTGATAGTCACACTCTAAATCGATCACAGGAAGAGAATTGCGTAGGGTGAGGGTGTGAGTTTTGAAACTGAGAGAATCAAACAGCACCCTGAAACCCACTTCAAGATAACTACATTATTATCGCTTATGTTCCTGTAACTAAAAAAGTTCAATCATATTTTCATTTTAACTAGTTATCTTTTTTGCCTATACTTACATTTTTAAGCTCTTTTAAGTCTTTTTATGTTAAACAGTATAGATCATTAAAGTGAATACCAATACTGTAGTGAACCATAGCAGCAGGTAAAATAAACACCTACTGTGAAACAGTCCGTTACACATAGTCAATCAATAATTCTTACACTGAACGAGTTTTTCCTGATTTGGCCAAAAGCTCTGTTCTTTGAAAATTATCATGAAAGTAAAACGCAGGTCTATTCTAGGAAATGTGTTTTCATTATTTAGTTGTTTTTTTCTGGCACGGAGGCAGTATTCTGAATTCAAAAGACCAAAACATCTTTTGAAATAAATTTCCTCGTATGGAACTTGCAGGGATCAGCCTCGACTTAACTCTTTCATCACAACCATTAATCAAGCACTGAGGTTTTAGATTTAGAATACTTAAGAGTAAAACAATAAAAAACAGAAACTTATGGCAGCCAGACTTGTTGTGTTCTGACCATGTCTGGCCAAGGGCGCATTAAATAAAATACTTGATATTTATGAAACTTTACATTCCCAATGGTAAATTTTCACTCGCACAATTTCAAACTTTTACACATCAAGCCTACAATTTCTCACATGGCATAGTCTTTTAAAAATTGGGCTTTCTTTCTTTATTGTGGGGGGGCCGTTCTTTTCTCCAGCATATTATGAACCATAATGGCCCACAGCACATACAATATATGAACGAATCAAGATAACCGAGCTGGCAAGGACAAAGTGTAGAAAAAAAAAGATATTAGTTTTGAAAGAACTGTGTTCCTGACCAGAAGTTCTAATTCTTGATGTAAAAGGGTATTTGCTGTTGTTGGGGACACTTTGTATGCTTCTTCTTACAGCACATACAACCTACAATTCTCCAGCCAAAAAATCGAATACACATACATGTAAATAAGTAATACGGACAAAGAATTAACATAATTGCATGTCTTGACAAGCACATCTGCCCTTCCATTTTCTAAGCACTTTATCCAATACAGGGCTGTGGAGGAGCTGAAGCCTATCCCAGCAAGCAAGAGGCTCAAGGCAGGACAGTCTGGAGCCCCCTGAACAGGACTCCAGTCATTTCCAGGACACACACAGACACAAACGCAGACACGCATACACTCACACCAGGGGTAGTTTTCTCAGGAGCCAACTAACCTACTTTGGAGTGTGGGAGGAAACCCACGTGAACACAGAGAGAACATACAAAAGCCACACAGATAGCATCCTGGGTCTGGAATTGAACCCAGTGCTGGGAGGCAGGACTGCTAATGACTGGCCACCATGCTACCCCTTGAACAGAAACAACGCATTTAAAACCATAAAAATGGAATAGAGTTTGAATGAAACATTAGTCAGTATCAGTGTGAATTTTCTTTCTTCTTGTTTCTGTTTCTGCTTTACTGTGAAGGGAAACAAAACTGCTAGACTAGACAGGGCAGTTTAAGAACAGCACAACAAGTGAAGTCACAAAAACATTTTTATAAAAGCCCTGGGTGTTTCCACTCTTTGAGACTATGGAAAACAAAATTGTGAAATACCTTATTAAATTAGTAATAAGGAGATGTTTAACAACATATTCCACCAGATACAACCACTTAAGAAAATTTTAGAATTACAGGATTAAAAAGGCTAGGCAACATTTGTGGGTTTTTTTTGTCTTGACCTATAATCTTCTGAGAAGCTGACAAATAAAAATGCCTGTGTATTATCTTGGAGTCACTTTCTCTAGGATCTAACAGTGTTTTTTCAAAGAGAAATAATAACACATCTCAGTAAGAGATAGTCTAGTTTAGGGGAGTATGGCTATGGGGAGTAAATGAGTAATTTACTCAGAGACAACTTTCCTCAGGTGTATTCACAAAGTCTTAACATCTGGCTGAGGCTGCTGAGGCTCTTTTCACTTCAAAAACGGCCACATACAGTAGTTTGTCTTTTAATTCTTCAAGAGGTGTGTGCTGAAGTCAGACTCTTGTGTATACAGTATTTACAGTTTGAGAGATGACGTCTTTCAGAGGTTCATTACTTTAACGTCCTGTGTCAGGTCAGCAAAGGCCTCATACAGTATGCCTCTATACGTTAGCCAAAGGTGTTCCACTGGTTGTGAGAAAATTTATTCTCCTATGGAAATAAGCAATGTCTGACATGTTTAGACTGTTGTTTCTGTGCTATGATGTATGCTACGCAGCTGGTTACATAATACCAGTGTAGCTTTATAAACAACAATTAAAAGGGCTAGATTATGACAACTCAGAGGTCCTGAGCAACACTGAATCATACATTTTAAAACTACTGCTATGGAAAATCGTGACTCATCTAAAAAGAAAACAGCATTATTGCTAAGATATATTCTTCTTCATTGCCTGCTGGATCTCTTAACTCACATTGCATAGATTTTGAATAAAGACACGTTTAATCTTACCAGTAACTTTTTATCAGAAGACATATTATTGAATTCTCTGGAGTTACCTTTAGCTGCCTTTTTAATATTGTATAGAATAATAGTTAATGTAGTCTTTGGGCAGCAAAGGGGTAGTATAGTGTAGCGTATAGTATACTGTATGTACCTCTGTAGACTCATGCCTGGCAGGTTGTGGGTTCAAGTCCCCTCTGGACACACTGCTGTTGTACCATGGAGTGAGGTGCTTAACGCCAGTAGCCCCAGTCCACCCAGCTAAATAAATGTTGACCAGCACTGCTGGGGAGTAATCCCTGCTCCCATTAAGGAGGAGACAAGTGTTCGTTCATCTGCTTACTGCTACTGACTCCAGGAATGAGCTCTCATGAAGACTTCACCTGTGGGCTCTAGCCCTAGCTACACAAATATATATAGAATGAATGTCGCCCTGTGTGTAGCCCTGAGAGCTGAATAATTAACAGAGAGTCTACATGGGGAGCACACAAGACTAATTAGCATGAAAGAGTTGCAATATGATGAAATATTGATCCTTCCATTGATCCGCTTCCAATTACGAGTCTGCTGAGCACAGCAGCCAGCATTTAAATAACTGAATACCGGCACAAGTCAATGAGAGATTTCTGGTAACTGGAAACTGCAGGATTGATGTATCTCCCTTTGCTTCTGTATCTGGTTCACGTATTTCCTCTAAACTATGGCCTACTTTTGACTTTGCTGAATTTGTATAAATACTGTATATTCAGTACTACCGCTAATACAGGGATGTTTTTTAAATCGGATAACTCCAGTGTGAACATTTTTATCATATTTCTCCTGTGGCTGGGACTGCCTGCCAAGGGTATAATTCATGTTTTAATGACTTGGCATGTGTTTACCGTTCTGTGACTTTGCACCACTTGTTCGCTGACAGCTAGATACGCATCCTCTAAAGGCGGCTTTGTCTTCTGCAAATGTTCTGGAGCCGGGCAACAGTCATTCTGACAAAGAACCTTCTATAACATTTGAAAATCATGCTTGCCAGACACTTACTGGCTGCTAGTAATTTAGTGCTGAAACCACATGCCAAATAGATGCAATTCCATACAAGACGGATCTCACATTTTAGGAATAGTACATAAAAAGACATTATTTGTGACTAATGGCTGTCATTTAATAAAAACAAATACAAAGAACAATGTCGAGAAAGGTCTTGGATGTTTAACTTACAGAGAGACAGAGCTCTTATGGTTCACTGAATACAGTGGTGCTCGTTATTTCTTCATATAAGGCTTTGTTGCTCTCCTTTCATTTCAGCTCAGAGGCAGGATGTCTGCCTGCTACTAAGAGTTCACAGAAAAAGTCACAGGGTGCCTGTGGTCCATATTTAAAAATATCTCCCTCACAGAGAAACACTTTCACACGACCATTAGGTTTAACTGAAAGTGTTTTTCTAAATCACATTTTCGAAACGTGTGCACTTGCCTTCCTTCATTTCATGCATGACAAGTACTCTTTTGGGATGTGACACTCAGTCTCTCTCCCATTTCTAAATTACAACACGCATGAACACAGTATTGGCGTTTGCAGTAACAGACAATGGTAGCATGGGCAGTTTACAATTCGCGATGAAATGGCAAGTGGAAAGCAGGTACTGGTGGAGTCTCTTTTTAACTAAATAAATATCCGAATTCCAATCTGCACGAAACAAGCTAAAGCTTTGCACTGTACAAGTTGTTATGACACCTTAACAGAATGGATTTTGCATCAAGTTTCAAAAAACGGCCTAAAACCTCAATATATCTTCAAAGCCTCTTTGAAATTGACGTGTTCTTTGATTCTCCTTCAGTAGGCCCTTAGCAGAACTGGTTGTTAAGGTATAGAGTTACTGAAACTGTTTGAAGGGCAAATGAAAGCTTTAAGAAGAGGTCCAACTATACAACTTGTATAGAGCGAAAGTTCAGATGTTTTTCCCACAGAAACATGGCATTACACCTACTTAGCAAAAAGCTTTGACATGCACTGCAGGTTACATAGATTGCTTCTTTATAATGATACTTCCTTAAATAAATCCTAAGCAATCTAGTACATTGTAGTCTCTCATTATAATTTTCCAGCCCACAGTGAGTTCAAAATAGTATTTAGTACCTAGTATTTACAAAAGAAATAGGCAGATACAAATTCCGAATAGCGCAATGTATTTAGAATTCTTGTGGGTTAGGATAAGAAAATGGCCTCCTGGAGTTGTATGTGACTAACTCATTGACCAACAATTAAGAGACTCCAGGGGGGACATACCTCAAATTTATATTTAATATAATCCACTGTTTATATAACGAGTACTATGCTGTACCCAGTTCTCCATGTGCAGAATGAACTCGAATTCAGAGAGACAGGAGCAGAAGGGAAGAAGACAAGACATTATTGTTTTGTTCTGAAGTAACAAACCAGTGATATGGCAGTTGCTTCACTGCTTTTGAGGCCCTGGGATTGATTCTGGATTGGGGACACCTCCTGCGTGGAGTCTGTTTCCATACCTATTTTCACCTGGGTTTTTTCTATGCTGCAGTGTCTTCCTACCTTTCAAAGACACACAAGCCGGCAAAGGTAATTGGTATCTCTAAATTGTCCTAATTTGTCCTAAATTGTCCACTTTAAAGTTCATGTACTGTATGTGCTGACATAGTCCCAGCTGGTGTCCTGTGTCTGCTGGGTTTGGCTCTGTGTTGCCCTGACTCTCTGTAAAATAATATACATAATTGATGGATGAAGTGACAAGAGTGTTACTCTTTTTAACTTCCAAAGCTATTCACTTGGCACTCACACTGTTAAAACCTGCCGTGTGCCTGGTAGATTTTCAACATGCAGGCAGATAGATGTCAAATGCTACAAAAAAATCACTTTTGAGTGCCGTGGAAGGCTTGTAATTAGGACCCCACGCTTCCACAGAAATGACTCAAGAATTGCAAAGTGCTTTAGCTCAGCAAACAGAGAGAAGGCACTGACTCCTGCTGACAGCACCGATCTGGTACATGCCATAAAATAAGAATGGAGCACTTTGTGCCACTTTTGCTTCTACTGTACGTGTGCAGAAGGCAGATTTACAACGCAAATGGCCATCTTGAAGGTCGGTTATTATTGATATACAACGTCTGTTTCAGAGAGACTGCTGAGGGAATGTCAAAAGAAAGTAGTTTCTGTACGTGTGTTAAGTGAAAGATTTGACATTTTTCAAAGCTTTAGTGTATGGTTATTGTGGAGCAGCTGGAGCAAATAAGACAGTGCACTCGATTTCACAGTTTCTGACTTGATTCTGGTAACCCTCAATTTGGTCCAGAGTTCTATTATTATTTTCATTTTTAAATGTAATTATTTCCCTTTTGTATTTTAATATTTGGTTTATATGAATGTTGTTCTTTAATGAAAAGAACTGTTTGCATTTGATCATTATCACTATTTTGTAAAGTAAATGGACATGTACATTATCACTTGGATTTACAAAAGATTTGGATTGTCAATTTTCCAACCTTTCAATTACTAACAGTACTTAAATTACTAACAGCTAATTATACATCTCACATCATTACAATTCTAAATGAATTACTCCATCAACAACTATGTCAAAGAATAAACTTTATGATGGGGTAGAAGAATGCTTTTTGGAATTATACAAAAAAAGAGTATTCACTACACAGTATACAGTATGAATACAGTGTGTGAAAACAATCTAATTAAGAGAGATCACATCATAAGCAGTATAGTACTTTCTTCATAGCAAAAACAATGAAAAACCTGCTAAACATAGAATTCTATAAAATATTATTAACTTATTAAACATGATTATGAAATATTAAATATATTTTGCCTGGAAACACAACAGGCTAAAGGTACCAAAGGGACAGATAAAACTGACTGCATAAATTGACACAACGTGATGAATTCATGAATACAACAGCTATTAATACAATAAATGCATTATGCAAATCATAGCTATTTTAAACAGAGTGTTTTGCATAAAATGCAACAAGTTGTGGTTAAGTTCCAATCAAGTAGTGCAAGACACTACTAGATGAGCTTCCTAAAACTCATCTACAAATTGATTCAGAAGATGGGGTTTGCTGATGAATTACCCAGATCTGACGTTTCCAAGACATTAACAGAACATTTCTTTAATTTAATTCCTTCCATTTTCTTACTTCTGGAGCATTATCAAGGATTTTATCATATGAGAGTCTGTGAATATCTGTATTAGTCTGCTTATAACGAGGAACCAGTGACAACCTTTATGAAGAGGCACTTCCCAGGAAAGGGAATCTTTAAGTCTATAGCTCAAATTGAGTATCAAATGATGCAACTTAAAATCTGTTGCATTTGAAGAGAAAACTGAAAGCTATGTATAAGCATCCTTCTTGTCAGCTGTTTGATTTTGACAGTTCATTACTCATCCACTTACTACATGTATATGTGAACGCATGGCACCTGTGTATTCATTTCTCATCCCATGTTCCATTTTTACAGCATAATATATGACAGAAATTACTGGCTCTGCCTTTTTTCAATGACTGTCACGCACTACACAACAATTAGTTTATTTTCTTCAGGGAACCGTTTCCCAATTATAATATTTTCTTACTGCTTCTTTTGAAAATTTTGCTGTGCAAATTTGCCTGATCGCTTATAGATTTAGGAGCTTAATTTTTGGTGTTTAAGTGTCTTTCCACTTCTGTAATCGTGATGGACTACTTATGAAGTCAATCTGAGATTAAATGTACTGTATAGAAATTCAAAGGGATCATAAAGACTGGCTATATACAGTAACATTCATTTTAAATTGCAAATGAACAAGTAGAGGTTAATTCCAAGCTGAAAGGTAAAAAGAACGAGAGAAACACAACACTTCTATGTGGAATCTTTCTCAGGTGTGCCAAATAAATCTCTGCTTATTCCTTTGTAGCTTTGTAGCTTTGTAGCTGACAAAGCCTCCAACTCTAACCCCTAATGAATTTTACATTTTTTTCAATAAAAAAGATACAGAAATAAAATGATGAGCATTCACCCTCTTTTAGCACTGCAAAAAAGCCCTGAACAAAACAATAATTCAAACACAGCACAAAGCAAAATTATCTACCAATACTCTAAGATCTCAATGACAACAATTGTGCTAATTTTACAAATGAGGTACTTTAAAAGGACAATAGAAATAGTATTTAATTTAGAACACGGTCATGTTGGTATCCAAAAAAGAGATTTAGTCTCTTAAAATATCTCATGTACAAATTATAGCTTGGTGTTTTTAAATTATCAAAATAATTTTCTTTCATATTTGGACTTCTGTGTCCAAAATAAGAATAATAAACTTACAAAGGCTTTTTTACAGCCTATGAGATTTCAACCTAATGTATCTTAATATAACTTACTCTACTCCAATGATCAAGTTTACCATGAACTTTGGTGAACGGTGACAAGACTAAAAACCATCTTGTTCAATGCTAACTAGCTGTCACCTTCTTGAAAAGGCCAGACGTACTGTATGGCTTAAATGCCATACGACAGACAAGAAAATCTTTGTTCTCAATATATTAGACCACTGGAGAGTATCACAACTTTAATTACTAGATGATTAGATTAGAAACACAGGTAGAAAGGGGTAGAGACGTTCACCACCACTAACAACATGCTGGAGAGCTCTGCCCTGAATTCTTATGTGAAATAGGAATAAATAATTACTGTGTTTTTCTAGAATCACATTCAAATCATAAAAAAATGCTATTTGAGTGCCAACAAAATGCAAGCCCTATTTTAATCTAAAATACCACTAGGACATAAGATATGTAAGCTCAAGTATTTACATAACCCTGCAAATAAGGTGGTATTTTTGCTATGTGAATGTGAAAAATCAAGTTATTCATTCTTCTTGCCTACCAATACCTCAACTTTGCTATTGCTTTTATTAACCTGGTAAATTTACACATAAACACAAGGGAATCCTCTAAATGAAGGGTAAAGAATTTACAGCATGAGGGGGGAAAGATAGCCATAGAAAACGCCCCAGGGTAGACAATTTCAATGAGTATTGCCTTGCTTGCAATCAGCAGAGATAAAAAATTCAAATCCCGATAATGCAACATTTCTCGCACACATATTAAGATAGATGTGCCTCATGTAAGCAAAGAATATTGTGTGTGTGTGTGTAGCTGAAACGCCCACGGACAAATGTTCTTACTTTGCATTTCTAATCTGCTCACAATGTAGATTGTGTCTTGCCAGCTAATAAAAATAAATGCACGTTTCTGGATCATCGCCTTCTAGACTCAGAGCTAGAGGCCATTTTCTTATGCCTCCAGGAGAATTCCTATTTCACTATCTATTAACAATGCAACCCTGGAATCCACTGGAAAGCTCCGCAGACAACTGGGAATATGGACACCCACATAGCTTTCACCACATTTTCCATCTGTTCAGGTTCTGTTCCCATTTCTTCTGAGATCTTATTTAAGATATTTTCATTGCCATTTAAGCAGTCTGTTTATTTTAGGTTTACAATGTAGCTCAAGAGTTTTTACTTCGTATTATTCGTAATGAACACCATATTTAAAAAAAAAATTATTTGAAAAATCTAATTTTACACGTGTGATAGTCTAGCCCGCACTGCCTTCTGTTGAACATAATGGAAAGCACATGTTCCTACTGTGTAACACCTAGGGGCCTGTGCTACCTTAAATAGGACTGGAAAGCATGTCCATTACCCTCGAAACAGATCTGTAACCCAAATTTATGAACACAAATGGCTGAATATTTTTCTCATTCTGAACATGCTTTCCTCCACATTTCAGGATTTTATTATTCCTTAACTGAAAATATTAACAAAACTGCAGCATCTTGGTGGATTTAGCGGAACAGAGAAGCAGCAGGGCACCCACTTATCTGTCTATCTGTCTACTGTAAATCTCTGCATTTCAAAGCAGGATGAATTGGCCTGTGCCAAAACTCCACTCATCTGCATCTGTCTTTGATCAACTGTTCTCCTATGCATTTCTGCACTACAGAGGTGCGTGTGCAATGGTTCAGGCTGGTGACTTCTGCCATCTCTTGCAAAACAGCACCATTTGAATAGTCCACTCTATTGCACTACATGTGTTTTTCTCTTGTTGCTTTTTGTTTGTTTATACAACAGGTAAACCTAATGACTGTAATTACAGGAATGAGCTGTTTTTTGTAGAATTTATGCCCTGTCATACTGTAACTGTGGAGTAATTCTTCTCACGGAATAATTTATCTACAGCTTTTCTGTTTGTTGGGAATTTCTAATATAACAATTAACCTGGAATTGCTATAGAACAGAAATGTGAATCATACTTGAAGAAAGAGCTCATTCACAGTAAATACTTTTAGCACTTGTGAGAGTAGTACAGTATGTAGAGTATTTTCACTCTGTCCCTTTTTTATAACATTGAAAAAAAAACAGAAGTTCTTCACATTTGGAGATGCTGTTGCAAGCATGCATTTTTGTGTCTGTTTGGTCCATATCCTGTGAATGCTTAATCTTTGTTAAGAGCCATAAAATGACAATTTAAATAATTGTATGTTAATCTGATTAGAAGCTTTGCTTATGTGACCAGTAAATAAATGGATGCTATTCAAAGTAGAATGTGGCTTAAAAAATGAAAACAAAAATCAGAATATCACTTTAGAACAATGATATATAAACTGTATATACTTACTAAGTACTGCTACAGCTTGCTAATTGTGGGATAAAGCTGGAAATTCATGCCGTAAGAAAAAAAGTGTCAGACAATAAATATTACTAAGTACCTGCACAGCATGATACAGACAATCCAGAAAAAGAATGAAGAGCACTTTTCAATGCCGGATTAATTGGTAAGGCGTAGGAAATGTCTGTTGTAGTGTATTAGTTAATATTCTAATATTGTATTAGAAAATATTCTCTGAAAGTTTGAAGGTGGATTCAATTTATATCACAGTCCTACTATACGTAGAATGAAATACTGTATGTCTTTAAAAGGTGCTTGAAGACTACCAATGTAAAACGACATGTAACAATATTAATGAGTTGTAAAACCTTTTATCCATTATCGGTTGATGTCTTACTTCACTTAAAGCCAAAGAGCTGTGGAATAATTGTTAAAAAAGATTTGGAGCAAAGCTTTAATGAAATGTAGAATTCCTACTATCCTGCATCCCATGTACATTAAAGCTCTTTTTATTGTAGTAACGAGACATTTACATCATGTATTGCCGACAAATTAGGTCCGATTGAATAGTATTAATAAAAACTCAGTAACGTAATTAGCTTAGTCATCTGTACAAACATACAGCACACACCCATTTGAGTCAATACAACATTAGTGCACAACTCTAGTCTCAGGGAGACTTAACAAAAATTAATTAACCTCTGCCCTTAATTAACTAATTCACTACTTACTAGCCTAAGTGAACCAATTTAACACATTTCAAAGGTCTTCAGCTCTGGCTGATTTCACGAGGAATGACAACACCCCAAAATCGAAGCGTAACCAACTATTGTGGAGTGAATATTTGGCTTAATCCGCGTGGCTGAGGGCCGACCTCCTGGCCGTAGGACGAGGAGGCCAGGACCCCCCCGCAGGGTAACCAAAGGGTAGCTGCAGAGGAGGAGTTGGGGTGGAGGTGGGATGCAAAAGTCGCACACGAGGGAGAGAGATATCGCATTTGGTATTTATAGTGTTCGGTGGAGGAAGGACGAAGGGAGTGATTGCTAATCACTGACGTCTGGGAATGATTGAGCGTGGCTGTTGTCATCCCTCCCGAACTTTAGTTAAACTCCATTTAAGTACCGTAGTTGTACACCTCTACTACAACCCAAAGCTTCACTTCAGAAGGTTCTACAGTACGCTTGTGCAGTGTGTGTTGAACAGCTTCTGACAACAATCCAATTAAAGGACAGCTGATGCTGAAGTCACTTCTACCTGCAACAAAAAAAAGTCATATGGGATCTGGGAGTTAATGAGTTCTTCATTCCCTATTTCGGTATGGAGAACTCCATTAATTATTAATCCAGAGCTGTCCAGAAACAGCAAAAGTGTGCATATCTCCAGGCTGAACTACTGTCCTTCAATCTGTTTTCCTTTGCTTTTCAAATCAAGTTATTTTTAAACTAGTAAAAGTCTGGTCCTCACGATATTCAGTCATTTCGCAGTTTCCATCTAGACAGTGTTGAAATAATGTAATCTTTCTCATTAGTTTATACCGTTTACAGTTGAATGTTATGGTAGAATTTGCTTGCATCCTAAAGAGCTTCATACTTGAACTACAGTTGGAGCTATCTCACTACAGCTGTCTGCCATCAAAGGCAGCTTTCCAGATGTAGATATTACATATTCAATATTTATGGCAATTTGTGGTGAACAAAAAATTCACTTTGCATCAAATGAAAGAAAAGAATGAATTTTTATTATCAGAAAATGAAATGATTAAATTCCTAACATGCATCTTCCAGATTGTATTTAATTTGTATCCATTATTTGCCACAAACCATCCGCTACAGAATCAATATTAATGCAAATATTTTTGCTGAACAGAATAAATTGTTTGGAAATCATTTAAGAATTTTTTTTAATTGAGTGATCCTAAAGTATATGCATTTCTTACGGGATCTATCAATGTATTCATTTTCTAACTGTTTTATCCAATTCAGGGTCGTGGGAGAGCCAGAGCCTATCCCAGCAAGTAAAGGACACAAAGCGGGATATACCCTGGATGGTGTTTTTGAACTGTGAGCAGAAACTGGAGCATCCGGAAAAAAATCCATGTGAACATGAGGAGAACACGCAAACTCCACACACACAGCAACCCAGGAAATCAAACCCAGGGCCCCAGGGCTGAAAGGCAGCAATGTTAATCTTCACTCCACCAGGCCCCCCTTCTAATGGGACCATTTTTCATTTATTAAGTTGCTAGTATTTTTTAATGTCTTTATTTAATATACTACCATAACACTCCCTTTACAAAATAATTCTGCCTTATTCACAGGACTGTCGCTTGTGCAGCCTGAAACGGGGTTACTTTACTAGTGTGCCTTCCAGATCTATCAGCCAGCTGTACGTGTGTTACATGTACAAACCTCAAATACCTTAATTAAAGAGCCACCATAACTTCCTCCTACTTATAAATGCATCAGCCACAAACTAACTGGAACTGCAGATATTTAACACGAACCTTCTGTTCAGAAACAGTTCTTTCTTTAAGCAGAGCTCCCTCGCGGTGAACTTTATTCTGCTCCCATTTGTCGTTGTTTAATGAATTCATTTTCATCTTAACTGACAAACACACTGTAAAGCACCTTCCAATATGTAAATCAGTTTTAATGCTCAACACATTGACCACAGGCTGACAATAAAGAATGCACACACAAAGGATTTTTGACACATAAACAGTATTTTTTCAAAAGATCCACCCAGTTGGGAATGATTACTTTTTTAGCCAGCTTCAAAGATAAAAGGGTTAAAAGTGGTGGAACAACACACCATGAGATTGTTTTCAAACCAGAAATCTCATCTGCTGCACAAGACTGCGATTTCATAATCGCCTGCATCTCAGTTCACAATAAATTCTTCCATGACAGGGTGTCTACAATGGAGATCCCTCCGTTACCGTGGTTACAGTTTGCAGTGATTCTCTTTCTTCCAGTACTGGGTTTGGGATGGATTTCTTGAGTCACATTAGATTTCTATCCCAGAACTGCTGACAGAAATATAGTTCAAATGGGATGGATTTTTCAACTGAGCTTTGTCTTGGATGGCTGAGGGCTACTGAACTGCTGACTGGATAGTGTTCTTCACAGGTGCTTTGCTTACCAGTAAATCAGCCTCTGAAGCATTTCTGCTGACCTGTTCTTGTGAGGGAGTCTCATTGATCAAAGAAAGGTGAGCTAAGTATAGGTCAAATTCACTGCATGTAGGCAGGCACAGCCCTGTATCTACCTGCAGAAGTGCTGTGAACTAAAAGCTACATGATCCAGTGGTTACAGTAAAAGAATTTCCTGATTCAAGGTCAGGCTCTGGCCCAGACTCCTTGTGGGTTATGCTGAGTAAAACCTGTCCTTCAGATAAATTGGAAAACCACGTTCCTATTGTTGGAGACTGTGAGGCAGCAGTTGCTGCTTTATAGCTAATAATACACTAGTCTGTCTAGGTTGCTTTGAATAAAATGCCAACCCCATGACTACTGTATGTTGTGAGCTACACACTGTATAAAGCAAGTGAACTAGTGTTCTCTCACCTTGTCTGAAGGAGAAAAAATATTACAATTAGAAATCACCCTTGATCAAAGGCAGCAGTTTCAGACTGAATTCCCTTTGTTTTGGTTTAAAAAACACTGACACTGACACTGAAGGTTTCAAACATCTACTTCTTACTTTTCACCATTTCAGGGTGTTTTTTCCCTCGGTAGTTTGTGATCTGTTAAAAAATACTGCACTACAGCACCACATTTTAATGTTCTTCATTTGTTTAAAATATAGATATATATATATATTGCAGTGTTTGTGTGAGTGAGGGTGGAGTGGAGACTGTAATGTACTGTATGCAGCGTCCCAAAGAGCTGGACGAAAATAAGCGCTTTGTTTGAAACAAATCCTGGATGTACTGTAAAGCAGCAAACGCTTCCGAAGGAAACTTCAACCTACGAAACCCCTGGTTTGTCAACTTAACCTTTTCAAGCTTTTGGAAAACATGTAATCTTCCATCCATTTCTACTGAACGCTTGATTTGAGAAAGTCTCGCTGTGCCGGTGCCTAAACCGGTAGGCACAGGGCTCCCTGCCGAACTACACCCTGGACTGGTGTCAGTCCATCTCAGGGCATACACACGCATTCACTCATATTTGCAGACTATAATCTGGCGAAAAAACAACAGTATACTATATTTAATGCAGTAATACCCAATATATACATAATTATGTAATATTAATTTATAGTAGTTAAATGTGTGTACTTGCCTGGGCTGATGTTCTGGTTTCCAGTACCTACAGAATAAGTACTGTCCGTCTGCATTGATGATATGAGGCAGGTCTTTGTATGGGACTCCCTGGGGACTGATCCTCTCGGATCCTGCCTCAGGCATTGTATAGGGACTACCAAGAAGAAGATCTACAACATAAACACGCAACACGTCCAGCAAGTTACTGCTATACATATAGGAGAAAACCGCGAAGAACAAACAAATGACTAAACCATTCATATCTGTAATTACTTAAATTCCCCCAAAAAAGCTGCCAGCGGAAATTTGAAGTCAAGCATGCAACGTTTCAGTTGTAAACTGCAATGTCACGCAACTGGGTTATGTCCGCTATTTCGCCTCAAGCGGTTACTAACGACACAAGTCATAAGCCTGTTCAGCACTTCCCTCCCTCCGACGCGGTCGGCGAGGTCTGTCCTTCTAGCAATGACATTGACTTGCAGAGAAAAGACAAGCGAACTCTTTCACTATCGCAACACAAGAACAGGTAATAGTAAAATAAAGAGCACACACACAAAAAAAACATCTCTATATTTAGAATCACAAATAACTATAGTATCGAGTACTCGGTTTAATATTCAGCGTAATTTATATTTATGTGTAGTTTTATCAGTGCGGAGTTGTTGAATGTGTACATTGCTGTGTGTTTTGTTAAGTCACGGATCTTGTCATTAGCCAAACGGAAACCTGTCTTAAAAGTATGAACACACAACTTGAACTGCAAATACACGCTTCTTGATTTCCACTTTTCGTTTTGAAACATGCAAGATGCCGTTTAAAAAAACAGGTTTCGTCTGACTTTATAGTTATAGTTTGTGTTTATATTTAACGACACGATTTACAATATCTTTATAAGCCAGGGCACCACAGTTCTTGCTTCAGAGCACACAGACTTAATACTGTTTAGCTGCTGTACAGTACATGATACAGAATAGCTGAGCAGCGAGATATTAGATTACAGATTACACCTGTCGGCATATGCCACATTCAAGGTATAGTCTTCACGATTCAAACAGGGAAACACGGGACTCTTCTCTCGTAACCTGAACCATCACTGGCATTAAGGTAGTACACGTGTTGCCTGAAAAAGTGATACATTGATCGCAATGTTAAGAAATGTGTTTCAGTTTATCACAGTGCACCTAAACCATATATTTTGTTATGTAAGAGATTTACGGATGATAAACACGTGACGGTCCACTATTTCACATTTTAAGCAATACAGCATGCCCTAGCGCGTTATTAACCAAGAATTACTCACGGCACATTTGATGTTGTGGTTGCAGATGACAAAACCAAGCCGGGTTCCTCCAGGAATTCAAAGCGTCTTCAGCGCAACTTTAAAAATACATACCCTTTACGGAAAAAAAAAAACAATAGCAGCTTCTTCAACAGCGACAGCACTCTTTATTATGGATGAACTTCGTGGACCCCAGAGCATCTTCCACTATGACCCTGGAAACGGCACTGTTGTCCTCAGATCTTTCTGAATTTTCTGAAGCATAGAGGCAAATATGTATTTGTGTAAATGAAGACAGGGCTGTTGAGTACGTGGATGAAGCGCTGTAAGCAGTACCAGCAGTACTGTATCACCTACAAGCTCCATACACGTCTGTAGTATTGTGCTATGAGAGCGCGCTGGTAAGAATCTGAATACTCCCGACACGTTCGCGTAGCCTGCAAAGGCGGAGAGAAAGCCGTCAGCAGCCAATGATGACACATTTCCATACTAAAGTAACGCAGACCTTGAAAAGTTTTCAAGGCGAGCGTTACAAAAGCCACGCATGTAATCACCGAACACCTCTTCAAAAGGACAAGGAACTACAGCACACCAGTGAAAACGTGCCTCGGCGTTCTCAGATAATTAAATTTTTCACTTCATAAGACAATAATAGGACATCCCGACGAAGCTCCAACCGCTTTAGTCAGCGGCGTTACCTTGGTGAAGTGATGAAAATCATATACTGTAAGCAGGTGTTCGAAATGAGTCTTAACAGGGACGTTTTATATTCCTTAGCTGTCGTCTCGAATGCTTGGTGCAGCTGGACGGTGGTACACCGGTTTCTGAGTGAAGTTTATAACACAAAGGGATGTTGTTCCCCTTTCTTACGTGTCAATGTAGAGGTTAATATGACGAATCATCCATGACAGACTACAAGTATTAGATAATTCAAGACGATCATGCCCCCTGGCGCTGACCACAGACCCTTGTGTTGGCACTGTACAGTATGCCGTATAGAGAGAATGTAAGGTTACCCGTGACACTGATACACTAGCACATTTCTTTCTCAGCGACACCAAATAATAAAAAAATCGCTTAATTTTTTTAAACAATCACTATTTCACTGTGTGTTTGGAATCTCTAATAAAAAACAACAAAAACGGTTTTCCGGAAACACATCCAAATACTGACGTAGAATAGCCCCCCGGTAAAATGCACAATTTTATATTTTATATTCAGAGTGCTAAACCGTTTGCCAGAATGGAAATTAAACCCACGTTGTTTTAGTGTACTATATCAGCAGGGAAACAAAGCAAATTGTTTTTTTTATTAGATATTTTTCATAAAGTGAAAAGGTCAGGTATGTTGTACAGTAGATGCCAGGTTTTTGAACCAGTTTAAGTAGCGCCAGAGTCTTACTGCAGCTTACAGCCTTGTTGCTTCATTTACAATGGAAACAATGTTCAAAGAAATGCCGTCCTACTAGTTTTGCAGTAAGGCTGAGCATCCAGTGACCTTATCTCGAGTCCTAAGCCTCTCTTCTACAAAAGGTAGTCTTTATCGTAAAGCGTTGTGCAATATAAGGAAGTCTCGAAGCAATAAAGATACCTAACAGTGATCTCCGCCGCCAATCTTTCACCTACTGTAGAAACCCCGATCAGGTTGTATTCGCCTCTGGAATTCTCTGCCCATCTCCTCCCTTTAGCTTCACATCCCAGACGTGCAGCTGAATAAGACACCTTACACTATTTCTGAATTCTGATTGAACATTCTAGGCAGGAAAGGATAGGAAAAGGTTCACCTCTGAGTTGATACCTTTAAGTGCGATCTTGTCAGATCCGATAAAGTGAAGCAAAGCTGGACTGCAGCCAGTGCAGTATGTGGATCAGTGCTTATTCCTCTGCACATAAACAATAGTATAAGTAAGCATTTCTTATAAGCATTTTTATTATAATATCTCATTGCTCTTGTGCATGTGACAAATATGAACAGAAATAATCCTTACACTTTACAGCACTTTCTGGACACTTCAATTAAAGAGGTAGTGTAATGGGGACCCCCTCCACCTGTCCTTCTGTCCTCCTAACTCTCTGCTCCTCTGTCTGTAACGATGGATGGCCAATCCCGGCCCGCCTGGAGCGCACCACCAGTCCACTCACCACACATCAGCTATCGGTGTGGAGGAGGACAGAGTGATGAAGCCAATTCACAGATGGGGATTATTTGGAGGCCGTAATTGGTCCAGGGGGGAATTTGGCCTGAATGCTGGGGATACACCCCTACATTTTTCGAGAAACACCCTGGAATTTTTAATGACCACAGAGAGTCAGGACCTCGGTTTTACAATTCTTCCGAAGGGCAGCATCATTTTTGCAGCATAGTGTCCCCGTCACTATACTGGGGCATTGGGACCCACACAGACCTCTTGGTGAGTGCCCCCTACTGGTTATACTATCACCTCTTCCAGCAGCAACCTAGTTTTCCCAGGAGGTGTTTCCCATCCAGGTACTTGCCAGGCTCACACCTGCTATGTTTCAGTGGGTTGCTGGTTGTGAGTTGCACGGTGATATGGCTGCTGGCTATAACATGGACATGAATTTCAAACTAATGTCCCAGTATGTGGCTTTGTGCTTTAGGACAGTGGTTTCCAACCCCTGGTCCTACAGAAACACTGTGTGGGCACTTTCCAGCTGCGCTCTAACTCTCCAAAACTATTTGATGATTTAATTGACCTGCATGGTTTCTAGACAGTTATTTAACTTGTTTCTTTGGTCAGTCCTGAGTATCAAAAATACCCAACTTCAAGGGCATTACTTTTAGTAACTTCAGCACATCTTTACACAACCTCTCCTCAACCTGTCTGGAATTATTTCTGAATTATAACTTTATAGTAGTTGATCAAATGATTATGAACAGACACTGGTGGCAGAAATAAACTTCTTTTATTTTTTTTCCCTCCTGCAGAGGTCAAATTATTTACATTGCAGGCAAATGAGGCTAGTTCTGAAACTCAGAAATTTCTACAGGGTTGATACCAATTACAAATCCCATTTGACCTATTAAGAGCAGAAACGAAGTTGTCAAATGTGACAGAAATAGCAAACTGAAATTAATTAGCTAGGGATTAAAGACTGGAAGAACTCAGCCAAGAGCCAGAGTCATTGTGCTCCTCTGGGAACACCATCAGGAATCATTGATACAAGATCTGACATCCTTTAAGTGAGTAGTTAAAATAAATTAATAAATAAATAAATAAATAAATAAATGATATTTCTCACTCTGCCATTAAAGATCCCACAGCACTGTGCATAGGGTAGGGGGTGTTAATCTTGATGCCATGGCTCAATTTCACCCCTGGCTTCCACACTCTGGTCTCCCTAATGTCTCCTCTTCATTCTACTATTTGCTGCTGGACGATATGTTAGTGGGACCAGTATGGGGGCACTCACCCTGTGGTCTGTGTGAGTCCTAAAGCCCCAGTAAAGTGATGGGGACACACTATAAAAAAGGTGCTGACTGTTGGATGAGATGTAAAACAGAGGTGATCCTCGCTCTGTTCTCCTCCGCATTGATACTGTAGCTGATGTGTGGTGAGATAATAATTATAATAATTACCACAATAATAAACAAAATAACAACAACAAAAATAATTATTATTATGGTGGTGGTGAAGTAAAACTTCAAATCTCCACCTAATCTGCTGTGTATTGTGGGTGCTGGAATATAACTGCTGGCAGTTTGGTGTTAAACTTCAGTGATGGATAAGTAATTCCCCTCCAGTTCCTAAAGTGTTGAGGGGTGAAAGGGATTTTTAAAAAGGAAGGAATTATGATCAATTATTGTTACAGGTCTTCACACTATTCTCTTTAATCATTATACAATAATGGACAATCACAAAGTCCATCCATAATGTAGGTACAGCATAGCACTGACTTGCCCATAGTGCTCTACTGGACTATGCAGTGTGCTCAATGTTATGACAAAGCTAATTTTTAAGGAAAATGATTAGTTATATCAACCTTATCCTCATCAGTCCTGAGCCTGCAGCCTCCTAAAATGCACCCCCAAGGAGGGCAGGGCTGTGAAAAAGTTTTTTTTTTCCCTGTGGTTAGACTGTGACCACAATATCATTCCTGTGCTGAGCTGTTTTTAATTATATCCTGAGGAAGTGGCAGGCTTAAAAAGGGATGTTGTGTTACAGTAACTAACAATGCAACAGCCTCTCAGCTCAGTGATTTTCAACAAACTGTAGGGTCCATCAAAGACAAACATTCTTGCTCGGTTATACTTTCCACTCCCTGGGAATTACACAGCAGGAAAAAAGAAATGTCTGCATTTTCAAAATGAAAAGGTACCGCAAACATCGGAAATGTGCATTGTTGTAAGCTAACACTGTCTTAAAAAATAAGTAATAAGTAGAGTGACTAGCTAGTCTCAGCTTCCAGTCCAGCTTCAAAAACAGATGAAATAACATTTGATTTTGCAGTATGGATGTTAACAAAAATATATTATGTCAGCCCTATCAATGAACTTTTCTTTCTAAAATACTGTTTTGTTAAGTGCTGGCTTAAGAAAATGGAGCAAGTTAATGAATACCTGCTGGAGCTCAGCACTGAATTAATGACTGCTCTTTCAAATGGAGCCAATTAAGTCTGTACCATTTCCTGATGTATAAACAAAAATCTTGTGCTTAGTGTTAATGGAAAAAAGCCCTTTGAAGAGCATCACTTATTATTACCTGAGACACGTTAATTGCAGTTACTAACGAAAATTCTCAATTAGGATCCTGGATGGATTTATCTTGCCTCACATTATCTTGACAACATTATAAATGTGTGTTCTGTTTTTTCATTTTTCTTTAAAACTTGTGGGACGTGGATTATAGTTTTTCTCATTTTTTTACCGCCGTATACTAGCAAGATCACATCTTACTAGATACCTGTATTCATTTCAACAATTTTAACTACTTTGTTAAACGCCCACCGGTTACGATAGTACCGGAACTCCATTATATAATAACCATTCGCAGTGGAAAGACTATCTTGTACCGAGAAAATCCGGCCACAACATTAAACATTTAAATTCACTCGATATTGGAAAGTACAGACTAGTACAACGCCAGGAAAGCTTACAGTGTAAGGCAAATTATGGAAATTAATTTTGTTGGTAAATAGACATTTTAATTTTCTCTTTAGAAATATGGAAATCGAGGGCAAGGCAAGCGAGAAAAATATGCTACCGCTTCTGTCAACCGAATTGGATTGAAGGTGAAGAAGTAATGTATAATTCAGTGTTTATTTTAATTAAAGCTGAGCAAAATACCCGCATATCACTTAGTAACAACACAAAAGCTGATTAATACTGTTGGTTCGTTACTTCAGCTACAGATGCTGTTAATTAAAAATAAAAAGCATCATTAACAACATGAACCTCATCACCATCACAACAATTGTATAAAAAGAGTCTATCAAATACTAGCAAAGATTGCGATTTTAACCATTCTATGGTGTGAAGTTTTGAGCTGCCAAAAAAGCATAGAAACAAGCTACACGCAACTTTCGCGATATCTTGTTTTTCGACGTTTTAAAACATCTGTGGAAATAAATATTTTTGGAAATGGGTTTTAAAATCCCATTTGTTAAATAACAACAACAATAATATTTACGATCGACGTCGGACATAGAGTAGTTGGTGGTGTTGTTGGCCCACTAGTTGTTTGTCATGTGTTGTAGCTGTAATCTATTTTAAACTTCACTGCAGGCAAGTGAGCGTGGTTACTTGGCCAAGTTCAGCTATCTTGCTAGTGTGAAAACAGTAATAGCCCTAATGCTTTCTCGAGTAAGTCAGTGTGTTATAATTTGCCAGGGGGGAAATGTTCGCTTCGGGTTAGCTAAAAACAAAAAATCTATTTTAACATTTTGGGTACGGTACAGTACTGCTAATTATAGACAGCAACGCGTGCATGTTGCGGCTCATGTAGTGGTTCTTTATAAACAGTGCGTTAAAAAGCTCACCTTGGGAAACGGGGCCATCTTAAGTAAGGGCACCGTGTTTTTTAAACATTACATCTCGTTTATATCGGTCTGTTTTCCTGTGCTTTTCCCGTTCTGTAAAAGAAAAATAAAACCGAAAAGGCTAAGCCATTTTTAATCAGGAAAGTTGAAATGTTGGGTTAAAATCGATTATGCCAGAGCCCTGAAAAGAAATTAATTTTCATAAAATCAATTTCGTTTTGTACTGTTTGACAACATAGTAGATAGCTGTTGACCTCCCTTTATGATCAAATGAGCAGTATTGCTGAGATCAGGTCTGAGAACAGTTTGATATGTTAATTTCCATTGAAAGTATTACAGTACATGACAAAAGTTCAGAAATGCACCTAGCATCAGTTTTTAAATCACTGAGAGGAAGCTGCAGACTAGCTGAAGTCGTGGTTGCTGTCTCTAGAAAATGATAAATGTACAACTTTTCATTTGAATTGACACATGCCGTTTTTTTTCTTTCTCTAGCTTTCAGGTAGTGAAAGCTGTCCTTGTGAGGTGCATTTTCTTCGTAAGCGCGGCTCCTTACAAATTAAGCCCTTGTCCCTTGTATACTGTGATGGATTGCAGGGTTAAACACAGCCTCGCACTGCTGGGCCACATCAACAAGATGAAGGAGATGCATGAACTGACTGACGTGGTTTTGGTGGCAGAAGGGGTGAGTTTCCCATGCCATCGCCTCGTCCTCTCGGCATTCAGCCCCTATTTCAAGGTCATGTTCACCTGCGGGTTGCAGGAGTGCAGTAAGAGGGAGGTGATTCTTCAGGATGCCACACCAGACAGCCTGTCTGTCATCCTGAGTTACATGTACAGCTCGGAGCTGCTGCTCTCCAATGCTAATGTCCAGTCTGTGTCCACCGCGGCTTTTTTACTCCAAATGGAGGATGTCTTCAAAAGCTGCCAAAAATACATGGTGGACCACATGGACGCCTCCAATTGTGTGGGCGTGTACCACTATGCCAAGCTCCTCGGGGCCGAGGATCTGGCAGAGAGGGCGAAGAAGTACTTGTACCAGCACTTCGCCGAGGTCTGCTTGCACGAGGAGATCTTGGAGGTGGACTCCCACCAGCTGCTGGCCCTGATAAGCTCCGACGACCTGAATGTTTCCCGGGAGGAGAGCGTCCTCGATGTGGTTCTCCGCTGGGTCAACTACGACAGAAACCCGCGTGCGGAGCATGCCCTGGAGCTCTTGAAGCAAGTGAGGCTGGTCCTGGTGAGCCCCGACTTCCTCCGAGAGGCCCTGAAGAGAAACACGGCCCTCCTGTGCAACTCGCAGTGCTACAGCATGATCACCGAAGCTCTAGAGTTCACGCAGAAGGCCGGGCTGCCTCGGTCTCTCCACCTGCGTTACGGAATGGAAACAACAGACCTCTTGCTCTGCATTGGGAACAACGGGCTGGGAATTAAATCCAGGCATGGGAGTTACGCCGATTTCAGTTTCTGTTATGCTCCCACCACCAAGCGAACCTACTTCATGAATTCCCCCCGGTACGGGGAAGCACTGGGCTCTGTCTGCGCGGGAGTAGTGATGGAGAACAATGATGTTGTGGTTGCCGGAGAGGCTGGGGCTCTCAGACTATCGAGGCAGAAGAGCAGAAATGTGGAAATCTGCAGGTCTGTAAATTCCTCAGCTGCACGGCTGTTTCCTGCAACCGGTGGACTTTGTGTGACTAAGAATGTGTGAGTGATTGATAGAAAAAAGCCTGACAAGAACAGGATGTTACATATTTCTTGACAAAGTAATAGTACAGTAATGGTACTGTATTGTTGTTCTTCAAAGACACATCTCAGATAAAATAAATGGTTAATGCTTCCTAAATATATTGCAACACCACTGGTCTGACTGAAATCTTGTCAAACGTTTGAGGAATAAACTTAAAATATGAGATGATTTGTTGTTCTCCTTGGATATTTGTACTGTGTACTGTAGCTTTATCCAGGAATTAAGAATATACAGTAAAGGTCTTTATGTCTGATTGTCCTGCTTCCCTGATTCTTAGAATCTCGTTCATTCAAGAATCTCATTATCTAGCTTTAACAGTACAACTGGGAAACCAGCCAGAGAGCCACTATGGATTAAGATGTGTTATTGGGGCCAATTTGAAATGAATGCATTTTTAATTGCTTTAACTCCCACTCTACGATTCAGAAAGGAAAATAGTTTAATTGTAATATATAACACATACAACATCCAAATTGTAAACTGATAGACTGCAAACAACTGATCTAGAGAATCCTTCTCTAAATGTTACACTTTCAATCTTGATTGCTTTTTGTCTGCCTGTATCCATGACACAGGTACCACATTAAATCACGAGGCTGCTGGGAGAAGCTGTGCTCTGCAGAGTATCGGGAGATGTATGCCTTGGGCACACTGGAGAATAATTTATACCTCCTCGGGGGTCAGATGAAGCTGAAGAACCAGTACGTGGTCACAAACTGTGTGCAGAAATTCTCCATGGAAGGCACCCAGTGGAGAAGCTCTCCTCCACTGCCCATTCCACTGGCGTGTCATGCTGCTGTCACCCTCAAAAACAAGCTGTACGTACTGGGAGGGTGGACTCCACAGGTACAGTATGAATAAACTCACTCTGTGCTTGCATGTGGCCAGTTTGTGCTGAGTTTTTCGCTTTTGGTAGTTTTGTCTGGTTCCTCACTGTAGTAGAATCCAGGCAGGTTAGGGCTAGTTTCCTAACATTGTGACTATAACACAGTTTAATAGGCAGCATGACCTGTATCACTGCAGCCTCACTGTTCCCGGGTTCTGAAGTCTGTTCTGGCTTTTGACAGCTGGCCCATGTAGAGGTTTTGTGGCCTCTGTATGTTTGTGGAGGTGGGAGCGTATCAGATACTCCAGTATCCATGCACTTCCCAAAGACAGCCACTCTAGATTTGATTAGCAACTGGGAGAAGTTTCCAGTAAGACCAGGGGTTAGGGTTTGTTCATAGTGTGAACTGTACAGTTCATGCGACAAAAATAGAACCAGCTGAGAACTCGGAGCATAATGGCCTCCTCCCATAGACATTCTGATGTTCAGATGTCAGGGCCATGTAAACAGCATTGCTCAAAACAGTTTCTAAGGAAGTGCTTAATTATGCACAGTGCAGAATCTTACAGCTTAAAAAAATCCTTGAATTTAAAAGGGAGTCTTGAAGTGGTTTCCTTGTGGAGGCAGCAAATCTAAACAAGGAAGCTGTACTGGAGGGCTTTCTCATTTGTGTTTATGCTAGGCTCTGCAAAGTTTCTTCTTTTCCCAGGTTGAGATACAAGCAAACAAAGACTGTTACATAAGAGTCGAGGAAGCAACATGATACACCTCAAAAACACTCAAAGAACTGAGTTTCTTGTTGTCTGGGGGATATGCAGAGGCAAAAAAAAAAATAATACTCTTTGGTCAGATTTTGTCATTGTTAATAAATGCCTGGATTCTTACAGTAAAAATACTGTACGAGACAGAGACCAGTCACAGCAAGACTGGGCAGCGAGAGAGGTGTGTCAGTTTTAGGACAGTGTAAACTGATCATATTAAATGTTGTCTGCATCAAGCAAGTCATTTATGGCTTTAGATTATGTTCTTTGTGTCCCTCTAATAATATTAATAATAATAATAATAATATTAATAATAATAATAATAATAATAATTCCTTACACTTATATAGCACTTTTCTCGACACTCCACTCAAAGCGCTTTACAGGTAATGGGGACTCCCCTCCACCACCACCAGTGTGGAGCCCCAACTGGGTGATGTGACGGCAGCCAAAGATCACCAGTACGCTCCCCACACACCAGCTATCAGTGAGGAGGAGACCAGAGTAATGAAGTCAATTTATAAATCCCAGTTCTTTAGCAACCTGTCGTTTCCTGCAGACAGATCGTCCAGACGATGAGCCGGACCGACTGAGCCATCGCTTGTTTGAGTTCGACCCCGTCAAGGACAAGTGGACGGAGCGGGCCTCCATGACGTACTCCAAGTACCGCTGCAGCACAGCCGCGGTCAACGGGGAAATCTACGTCCTGGGTGAGAGAGAAGTCTTCCAAGCCCACCTTGAAATAAAGCTTGTACTGATTTTAAAAGCTTGGCGCATAGTGGCCACTATGATTTTTAAACGTGTTGGCTCAAAGCTTAAATTTTCCGTAACATCTTGTCAGTCTGTTTTTGTGACAAAGCTTACCTTATGTAATTTTCCAGGTCCCATGTCTTTGTAGTGCCAGATTGTGAATGTATACTGTACAATTTTAAAAACAGTGATATATATATATACTGTAAATACAGTTGTGAGAAAAAGTTGTGTGAACCCTTTGAACTCGTCTATATCCCTGCATTAAATGCTCCTAAAGCTCCTAAACCAAATGTTTCCTGTAGCTGCTGATCATTGCTCTATATTGGTTCTCTTTACAGAACTGTTTCAGTTCATTGATATTTTTTGGATGTCTTGCGTGAAGATTGCTACAGGTCATGCCACAGCATCTCATTTGAGTTAAGGTTAGGACTTTGACTTGGCTGTTCCAAAATGCAAAATGTCCTTTATTTAAGCCCTTCGATCATTAGATTTACTCCTGCGATTACGATCATTGTCATGTTGTATGACTCAACTTCTACTGAGCTTCAGATCCCAGACAGATACCTTGACATTCACCTGTAGAATTTGCTGATACAATTTGGAATTCATGGGTCCCTCAATGATTGCAAGCCGTTTGGGCCCTGAGGCAGCAAAGAAACCCCAAACCACCTTGCTTCATGTTTGGGATGAGGTTTTTGTATTGGTATGCAGTGTTTTGTTTCCTCCAAATATAACATTGCCTAACATTGTGCTAGTAACATTGTGGAACATTCAAGTGGTCATTGGAATCTTGAGACAGCGGCAGTGTGTTTTTTTGGAGAACAATGGTTTCCTCTGTGGTATCCTCCCACGCTCACCACTCTTGTTCCTCTTGTTGCAGACCCATGAACATTAGCCAGCACAAGACATACAGTACCTGCAGATCCTTAGCTATTAGTGTGGGGTTCTTTGTCACCTCCTTGAACATTGTACGTCTTACTGTTGCAGTAATTTCTGTTGGACAACCACTCCTAGGGAAAATAGCAATGATACTGAATTTCTTTTCTTTGCAGACTATCTGCCTGGCAGTGGATTTTTAAAAATTCTTTTTTCCAGCCTTTCCAGCCTTATGAGCATCAATAACTCCTCTTCCTGGTACCTTTGAAACTTCTTTTGATCAGGGCATGTTTTACTTCAACAGATCTGTGTTATGAACAGCAGGTTGGTAACCAACCTTTGTGGGATTTTTGTAGGGCAGGCACCTCAAACACCTCATCAAACTCATTGATTGGAACTCCTGATTCCAGTTATCACCTTAATAGAGGTAATTATTCTACTGTAGGTGTGCATAATTTTTCTAGTATAGACAGTGAATGTTCAAGCAATGCGATCTATATAGACATGAAAAGGTACAATTGTTTGTGTGTAATTTGATTAGATTGTGTTTATCTATTATTATGACAGACAATGAAGATCAGATCACACTTCAGGAGCAATTAATCCAAGAAAATAGATGATTTCAAACTTTTTCTCACAACTGTATATGCCCTTTGATATCTGCTTTACACGTTTCCAATCTGGCACAGTATCAAAGTATAAAGTTTAGTTAGAATTCTCATATTTACTTCATGACCTGATTTTCAGAAATCCCCTTTCTATAAAAAAAACCCTCCAGATGCTCCATTTCAGATTTTGTTTGCTTTGGTGAAGCCCTCATAACAAGAACATAAAACTCCAAATATCCTCTTCCCCCATGTGAATGTGAATCCATTATTGCCTTATTTTTTTTGTATTTATTTATTTACAAAACAACCATAAAAACAAAAAATATATGTCTGCTAAATATGGCTTGACAGAATTAAATGAAAGGTTTTGGATTGAGGCATTGTAACAGTTATTTTTTAGTCTTGTATGCTACAGGGTAAAGGTTTGAGTGATTGCTATGTAAACTGTTAAAAGAGGCCAGAACCCACCCGTATTATGTATTCCTAGTATCAAAGAAATTTTATTTTATTTGATCTCTACAACAGTTTGTTTACTTCTTTCTTTAGAACTGAATAGCTGAATTGTGACATGCAGAAACGGTTTCCTGCATACAGTCCATGGTAGCAGACATTTTTTTTGTCTCGGGTTTTGTGCAGGAAACAGAGGACCTAGTGTTTGAGGTACTGAAATTTAAACTACAGTACAGCCTGAAAATGAAGGTCTTACAGGCACATTATACTGGAGTATCTGATACATTATTGTGTAGGGAAAATACTGGACCAATTCAGACAATCTTGGAATAAAACAGACTACAGGGGTACTAGTTGGGGAGAACTTGGTTACGACTGCCCACCCTAGTACTGAAAGAACTCCCACATGAACACAAAGTTCTGTCCCTGCTTCAAGTGTACAGCAATTGGGTCAAATGTATAAGCCAAAAGGAAAGAAGTTCATTTCCAGTGTACAGACTTGACAGAGGACTGAAAAGAACTGTTTGCATTAGAGTGAAAGAATAATCAAACTAATTAGATTAATCAAATCAACATTATTCTCTAGTGAAAAGAAGAATGTTTCTTAGGAAGTGAGTTTATGCTGAAATCCTGTCTAACGATCAAATAGCTAGACATAAACACGCCTGCCAAGAAAGAGCATCCCTCAATCAGCAGTGCAGTGCCAGTCTATTTTAGCATTTAACTGAGGAGCATGAAAAAGGCAATAAATGAGTATCAGACCTACTGTAATCATATTTATTGCATTTGTAATGCCTCCCCGTATATAACAAATTGAAAGATTTAGAGAAGGAATATGCTTACAAAACAAGTTATACTGTATTGTTTGTGTGTAATTATATACAACTATAACAACCATAGCAGAAAAGCACTCAATAAAATATATATTTTTGAATAATATAAAAATAACTATGAAAGAATAACTTCATACTTTCTAAAGTGTTCAATTTAATTAGTAGCCGGTTATTACAAGGTTCTGTTTTGAAAATCCAGGGTAAACATCTGTTTTGTATTCTACTCACCAAGGTCAGTGCTAAGCCAACAGAATGCATTGAAGGAAAAAAAAGACAATTCTGTTTCCAAAGCAGTTTTTGATTTGCTGCCGTCATAACGCGAGTACTGATCTCATAACATTTTTTTAGAACAATTTTAGGAAAATTCCAAATACCACAACACTGACAAAATGTTTCAAAGAGATTTAAGGGGGCAAATCTCGTTTTGAATCAGTTGTATTTGGTAAACCATAAAAAGAACAACCTTAAAGTGTTTATGATTTTAGAGTAACAATAA
Source organism: Lepisosteus platostomus (assembly GCF_059453375.1). Taxonomy (NCBI): domain Eukaryota; kingdom Metazoa; phylum Chordata; class Actinopteri; order Semionotiformes; family Lepisosteidae; genus Lepisosteus; species Lepisosteus platostomus. The sequence continues at coordinate 57,271,349 of NC_142616.1, forward strand.
AAAAGAACTGAACTTTTCTCTATAGATCAATGTGCATTTTTGCTATTAACATATAGGTATACTATATTAGTCAACAATAGATTTTTAAGGTGAGAAGCCTTGAGTTCCTTATATTGGAAGGGGCTATGTAAATGTTGCTCCTGTTGATCAAATTATTTTCTTTGTTTACAAATCTGCATGTCAGTATATATTAGTCAGTATTAATCTTTTAGAAGCACAGTCCTCTTTATGTGTAATAAAAAACTTTGTTCAGATTTGCTTCTTAAAAATATAAAAATAGATTTATGTTAAAATTTGAAGATGAGAAACAAACGCACAAGAAGGCAACAATTCCAAAGAATTACTGTAGGTGCCACATTGAGATGACGACGGTATTAAAATAATTCCACGGTATGAGTGCAAAATAGTTTTTTACATAATAATCTGTAATTTACATAATAATCTGGGAAGTAGGTCACTTGCATAACGATTTTGAAGAACTGTTCATTCTTCCGAGCTGGGAAGGAAAACTCCTAGTAAAATAAATGAAGATAAAAAATATGTTGAAATTACAGTAGCTCCTGCTACAGTTGGAAAGGGGGACTAAAAAAGACTGGGAATTATAGTGCTGAAGGAACAATTGTGAAATGATTCCAAGTATGCTCTATGTTAGTTTCTCCTCTTGGCATTTGCTTTAAAGATGTATGAAAACATGCTGCTATTAATTGATATTTTAGAAAAACCTTAAATTATATTTATTAATTTATCTGAGGTGCAGTATATTATGAAAACACCAAAGATTTGCCAATAAAACTGTAAAATCAGTAAAACGATGTGTCAGTAAAGCCCTCCACAATCCAACACAGAAAATAGGTGATATAAAGTCCAAGACTGTGTTTTGTCAGCTAGATTACCTACGTCATGCATACTTAGGGTGCCTTCTGCTTATTGTTGAGATTATTGACAAAATAAATAATAAGCAAAGTAGTCTGAAGGCTATGAAGTACATGAAATTCACTGAAATGTTATCCAGTCTCAAGATATGGTCCAGCAGAGCCTTGCCTTTCATCTTATCGGCCTGCTCAACAGCTGGCTGATCTTACTCCAAAGTCCCTTTTCTTTGGCTTGCAAATGTGAGAGCTCTCCTAGTGGAAATCAAGGTCATTGCAGGCTGGAGTATACCTTTATATACTGTATATAATATCTAAGTCAAACCAGCGCTTTGGGTTGTTAGGAATTTCTTGTGTTGCTCTTGAAATAACAGTGATGCAGTACAACGGAAAGACGGAAAGTTATAAGAACAGAAGGAAAAATCATAAATAACACAGGCATATCATATACAAAATAGAATATGAAGCTACATTACAGTGAAGAAAGAGTCACAAATGTTCTGTTAACATTTTTAATAAACGTTTAACTTTAACATGCGTTGCTGACAAATGTGTCCTTCAGAAGGTCCTTGTCAAGCAATTCTCATTAAGAAAGAGGTATAAAAAAAGCAATGGAATATAATCATTGCCAGAAGACCATTTGGAGCTATAGGGACTTGAGGGCAATTGTTTTTTGTGACAGCTGAGGCCTGCTTTTCTAAAAAAATTAATGAAGAGCCTGCTTTGGATTGGAATCAGTTGAAAGCTATATATAAGTAGAAAAAAAAGGACCTGAGTTGTTACCCAACAGTTAGAAACAAGTATTAGCTTGTATTCGCCAGCTGCCGGTGTCAGACCAGTGTCCTTGGGTCAGTAACCTCCCACTCAGCAACAGGAGCCCCTCACCTGGCTGCAGCTCAGTTGGTGTTGGTGTTGCCTCTTATTTTAGGCGGTATTGGGTGTCTCGGGGCGGATCACGGCCAGGCTCGGCGTTGCCTTGACAACGTGGAGATTTACAACCCCGATGGGGACTTCTGGAGAGAAGGTCCCCCGCTGCCCTCCCCCCTCCTCTCCCTGCGAACCAATGCCACCAATGCTGGCGTGGTAGAAGGCAAGCTGTATGTGTGCGGAGCCTACAACGGGGCAGGTAAGCCGTTTTCGGCCTGCTCGTGCCAGCTTCCTCTCTCACACGACTGAATAAAACACCGCGGGAAGACCTGCCTGTGTCTATTCATGTCTCTTGCTCCCAGAGTCTTCTACCGGTCAGGCATGTTTGTTTCACTAGTTCTGAAAATGAGCTTCAATCACATTGCAAGAATGGAGTCCTCTCTCCAAATGAAGATGTACTCTAAGAGGTTCTGCACGAGGCAGTCTAAGATGCATCTTAACTGTGGATTATTTTTAATACACTGAATGGCTTTCTGCTGGCTGGCATATGACTTAAACAAAGAAGTGGTGTGAAGTGTAAGAGTAATTATTCTTTTTTCCGTAAAACAGGAACAGCGTGTTTTGTCATTTGTGTGTTTGCAATTTGTCAGTTATCTCTTATCTAAAAAATACAGTTTAGGTAAGAGACATCCGAACCACACAAAGCTAAAACTACAAACTAGAGAAATGACCGTGTAAAATACAAGACACACTAATAAAACTTTTCCAGAGCTTCAGTGTGGGTAAAATGCACAGGATCGGTGGAAAACTTCAGCCCCATTTTTCATCCCTGAGCACCAAAAGGCCCAAGTAGCATGTCAGATCACACTGGCTTCAGTCACATCTGCACAGCAAAGAAAGTGCAAGAAACATTTTGGGTTTGGAACATTCTTTCTTTTTTAAGACCGCGTGTTGATGGCTATGCCCTGCCTTGGCTTGCCGGCATGTGTGCTGGTACATTGTCAATAACACGGGGCTGTGTGTTCCGACAGATCGCCATGAGGTCATCACCAAGGACATCCTGGAGCTGGATCCCTGGGACAACCAGTGGAACGTGGTGGCCCATGGTGTCCTCATGCACGACAGCTATGACGTGTGTCTGGTAGCCAAACTGAACCCCCGGGACCTCATTCCACCTCCTACTGACCTGTTGGAGCAGTGAGGGGTCTCCCCACTCACAGGGGTCAAAGAAGACGGGCAGAGGCCGACAATGCAGGACAGGCTGGATTTATTTCCATAGTGCGTTCTGAAAAGCGGAACGGGAAATTAGCTTGCCGTTTTTGATCGCTCCTTATTCGCCGGCTTGAATTCTGTGGCCGTATCATAGATTTCACATTAAAACACCGTGCTGTTTGAGATTGAGAACAGAGCCAAGCCGTGTCCTCGGAGTCCTGCTGTTAGCGATTTGGGTTATGATGCAATATTGTGCTAATTGGGAAGAGGTGGCATGAATGAAGTGTGATAGCTTTTTAAAGCAAGGTAAATTAAGTTAATGGGTTCTGTAATAGCTGCTAATGAATGGAAACTGTGCAAATCAAAAGCTTTACTGCAGCTTCAATATTTTCTGTTAGCATAGGTGCAGTAAATAATGCTTGAACTGTGTGAAATGCTACAAAGTGCTTAAACTGGGGAATATTTAACATGTTTTATGTTTTCCTGGTGATTTAAACCACCCAGGGAGCCTCTATCCCAGACCACAATTCAAACATATGACAGTCACAAATTTCTCCTCTCCCTGGTCTCATTACATATTTAAATTTCCAGACACTGAAGCTGCAGTTTTTTCATGGGAAGGGCAAACATTTTCTTCCGCAAAAATGTCACTGCCACAAAAAGTCTGTTAACTTTTATTTACCATGCATGATTAGGAAACACATGAAGAAATGTCCACATCCGCCAATCTTGAATTCAACCTTGCCATTAAAAAAAAGTCAGAAACATCTCAGCATACTTGAAAATTGCTCTAAATTGTGCTTTGTGTCATTTCATCTGCAAAAGGACTGGAGCACTGCCTATCCACCAAACTGAGATTCCAGAATCCGGAGATCTCACGGTTGTTAATGTTAGAGCTCTCATAACATTCAGGGAAATTAGATGTAAGATGTATGTTCTCTTGCCTCACAGACCTGGGGCTCTTAGGAGAAGATATGAACCACGGTGCTAACTGTGTGGAGTTTGTATGTTCTCCCCATGTTTGGATTGGTTTATCCAGGTGCTCCAATTTCTTCCCACAGTCCAAAGACATACTGGTACTGTTAGTTAATTGGCTTCTGGGAAATTGGTCCTGGTGTGTTTGTGTGTCTGACAAGGCATGGACTGGCATCTCTGACAATTTTAGATGTGCTGTGTAGTTACTCGCAGAAAAAATGCTTAGGTTCTTTTTTCTATACTTTGCTTTGGAGGAAATATACCAGCAGTATGTTGGTTTTACAAAGTGATACCAATTATCGCTGAAGTATACAGTAATTGGATTACTCATCCCGTTGTATAATTCTATTACAAGTATTGTAGAAAGCTCATATATTGGAAATTCCACTCCACATGGTCCTTAATGCACAAAACACCTGAAGTATTGAATATCTTAACCATTAAATATTAAGACTTCTTTCCTTATCTTGGCCAATTAACAATATGTTAATTATATTTGTGCAGGACACTTAAACCCAAGAAACACGTCAGGAGAAAATTAATGTGATAATGTAAGGTGTTTTGTGCAAATCCTAAGAGAGTTTTTATTCAGGTTAACTTGTTAAATATAAGCATTGTTTCTTTGATATGGTACTCCAGTACAAAACTTCAAAGCTAGTTGTGAACCTCATTTTTCTTAATGTAAAATCCAGATGCAAAGCAATGTACAGTACCTATGTGAGTACAAATTGGTCACAGTATTCTGCATAATTGCTTCTTTGTCAGAGACACAAGACTAGAGAAGATCTCTTAACTATTCCTCAGTTTCCCACTTCACTTGCTCTCATAAGACCTTTTTAAAAAAAATGGTCAGATTATAAAGAATATTTCACAGTGATTTTCCATAAAAATATTAATTAATACTTGGCAGCACTGTGGTTAACATTGCTGCCTCAGAGATGGGGCTGTGAGGTCAGTTCTGGGGGGGTGTGGAGTTTCTGTGTGAGGAGGTTGTACAATCTCCTCATTGTTTGTGGGTATCCTCTGGGTGCTCCAGTTTCCTCCCACAGTCCAAAGACATACTGGTACAGGTTAATTAGCTTCCTGAAAATTGGTCCTGGTGGGATTGTGTGCCCTGTTATGGACTGCCGACAGTTCCAGGGTGTATTCTGCCTTGTGCCTATTGCCTGCAGGGATAAGATCCAGACTGGACAGAGCTGCTAGAAAATGGATGGATATGACTGTAATTAATACTGCTTTGAGACCATTTTTTTCTTTTCAGTGATTTCCAGATCATGTGTTTTCTGTTGTGCATTTTTGGTTTTACAGTAACACCTCTTTGCCTTGCGCACACCTGCCACCATCTGGAGAAACTCGGTACTAGCATTTGTTTTACGACAAAACATTTTTGGTTTAACAAAGAGAAGGCATTTTACATTGACGCTACAAACACACCACCTAGCGTTCAAGTCGGAGATTTATAGGACCAGCTACCATAAGGCAATGTAAAATGTAGTGTTTGTATCATTTGAATAACTCTCTGCAGGTAAAGGAGTTTCTTTCATTGTTTCGCCCAATTGAGAAGAAAAAAGGATGACAACTGGTTCAGCACAGTGGCTCAGTGGTTGGTATTGCTTCCTCACAATACTGAGGTCCCGGGTTCAATTGTGGACCTATTTGTGTGGATCTTTTATTGTATTGTTCTCTCCCTCTCTGTGTTGGTTTCCTCCGGCTTCTCCGGTTTCTTCCCACAGTCTGAAGACATACTGGTAGGGTTATTGGCTTCTGGGAAAAAGGTCCCTGGTGTGGGTGTGTTTGTGCTTGTGGCTGTGAGTAGCCTGCTTTGCTCCCAGTGCTTGCCAGGATAGACTGGTTTCTCCACAATCCTGGATGGAGCAGTTAGAAGATGGGTGGAAAGAGTATAATATTTCTTCTATTCTAGGGTGTCCAGATTACCTAGAACTCCACAATAGACAATACTGTTACTGCAGTGCTTCTCCCAAAACAGCCAAATAACTCCTTCCAAGGAACTCATAAGTAAAAGAAGGCAGGCACACACGCGTTGTTCATTATCTGTGAAAACTGAAGAAGCCGTATCTAAAGGAATTGTTTAGGTGAAAATAAAACAACACTGCCATCCGGAAAATGACACAGAACACAATGTTGACAAAACACTAGGCCAAAAATGGAGTGTGCATAGAAACAACCATACATTTTTTGGGGGCTTTGTGGATCTCATGCAGAAGGGTGACATTTATACTGTACCAGAGGGAAAATTGGACAATCCAATTATTTTTAAGTAAATAACGACACCATGCTTATGACACCATGCTGCTCAATTATTTCTGGATTTGTTTATACGGAACAAAATCATTATGGTTGAGATTTGTCATGTGAAATAATGCTCCACACAAATCTGTCTTTACTACTGGAAAATGTCATTATAATGGTAGCAATGTCTCAAGCGGACCAAAACTGTTTGTTCCCTTCCACAAAGCAAATAACAAAAAATACACAAAAAATATTATTTTTGGAAAGAAAGTTATTTCTGAAATACATTTCTAAAGTAAAGTGTTAATTTTTGAGCTATGCCATACACAAAATAAACCAAGCATTCAAACAGTTTCTTCCTGCAAGCTGTCAGATTAATGAACTCTACCCCTATCACCGAGTAAACTCATCTCGATTACTACACCTACATTACTACTCACACTGATGTGTTTTTTTCTCTTCTCGCACTGCTTGGCTGACCTGGCTTTTTAAAGTTGCATGTCATTTAACTTGCTGTTGTTTTTGCTGCTGCTGTTCTGTGTTTGTTTTGGCGATTCCTTAATGTCTGTGTATCGGAGCAGACGTGCAAATAAGCATTTCATTGCACTTGTGCATATAACAAATAAACTGAACTGAACTGTGGAACATTGTCTATTCCATAACCTTATTCTAATATTGGAGCTATCTCACGTGAAGCAAAAGTTAATTAAAAAATTAAAAACTGTATACTGTATGTAGAGTAAAAAAATCCACTGGAGACCTTTTGTCAAGCAGAAGAGGAGTTTATTGTATATTTAGCCAAAGAGAAGCACCCTTCCTGCAATTAGGAGGATGGTTCTAACAAGAAACGTTACAGCTGAACTTTTATAAATTTACTTGATAAGGAATACAAAGAGCTTAAGTCTCAAAAAGAAACAATATTTTTAAAATGTATTTATATTGGTTAAGCAAACTTCTACTTTAATCGGAAGATGTCTACATAATTGAACTATATCAGTGTTTTCTAAAAGCAGGTAGTTACAATTTGCCTTCTACACAAAATCAATTCTTTGGGATTCTTAAAACAAGCACTCTTTGTGTCTGCAGGCCCCTGGTCTTATTAGCAGCCAATACTTTAATGTTGCAGCTGGTGTTTTTCTGAACGTGCTTTACAGAGAAACAATTTTTAACCCTTCGACATAGAACAGAAGGTTACATTAAAGAGCGGTAAGGAGACTAAATTCAGATACATATTAAGACCATTTTCATTGAACCCCTTTTTAAACTTTTGTTGGGTCCAAGGATGAGGTGTGACACTTGTTCTTGTCAGTCATGCCATTCAGTATCACGTACCCAGTTATCT